>NC_042970.1:64787607-64852607 GCF_901001165.1 Salmo trutta | reverse complement strand
GGGATTTCTACTCATTAGTTGACGGAGTGAATAAAAGGATTGGTTGCAAAATGTGGACAGGAAGCCAGCTTTCTGTTGCAGGTTTTCATGCTACACTGGATCAGGACAGTGGGGTATGTGTGCTTTGAGCCAATCAGAATGAGGTAAATAAGCATTGATTCAGGAAGTAGCAGTAATTGTAGAGGTGCACAAAACAATAAAGCACCGAGGCCCCATAAATAATGTCATAGTGTGGTAAAAGAGTAAGTCAATATTCAGTATACTCCTAGAAAAAAGGTGCTATCTAGAACCTTAAAGGATTCTTCGGCTACCTGGACCCAAAAAGGGTTGTTCTCCTAAGAGTGTAGTGCCGACTGTCTAAACTCGGTTTGTTGTTAACCTTAAAACCTTTTCATGAAATCAATTTTAATCCGAATTAATATTTTGTTACTAAGGATTCCACAACGCGGTTAGCCTTTACGGCTAGGACTGCAAGTTTGTGTTCCTTTTTTTTTGTACGTGGATTCCGCGAGGGCTAGCTGGCTGTACTACAGACACCTGTCGTCGTCGTGGGAAAGACTCATTGTTATCTTTTCGTAAAACAACTGGTTGCAGTATAGAGACAATCTGAATACCAAGCAGATCATGAGGGAAATCGATGAGTACCAACAGCTTTACGCTATGGAGGAACAACATACTCCTTCGTGGAAAGATCCGACCACCTCACAAAATAACTTTAACCCGACATAAAAAAAGAAAAAGATTAATCTACAGACACAGACGATTTACTTACCATTGAGGTAGAGGCTAATGCTCTGGCTGGAATCCATGCAACAATGGAAAAGTTGTGTGAGGAGGTAGTAGGGCTGAGGGGGAGTTTGGAGTTCAGCCAGAGTGAAGTTCTCAAGCTCCAAAGAGAAAACAAGACACTCACAGCCAAGGTAAAAATACACGATTCCAACATGGATTGTCTACTCAGGGAAAACAGGGTGATGAAGGAGACGCTACTAGACATACAAAGTCGTAGCATGCGTGAAAATCTATTTTTTTCTGGTATTCCTGAGGACGCATCCAATAATCCAGAGGGCGCGATCAGAGAATTCATGAAATCCGCATTGAAATTTCCTATAGAGACTGTAAACAAGGTGGCTTTCCACAGAGTACACAGACTTGGAGCTCGGCGCGACAAGACCAAGGGTCCCCGACCGATCATCGCAAAATCTGAACACTACCAACAAAAGGAGCTGATCAAAAGCAGAAGAAGGGAGCTCAAAGGGACCAAATTCGGTCTCACTGACCAATTTCCAAAGGAGATAAACGAACGTCGTAAGAGACTGTATCCGGTACAAAGACGACAAAGGATGGATGGTAGGCGTCCCTTTGTCATTGTGAACAAACTCTTTTTAGATGGACAGCTATTCCGAGACAGCGCCATAACACCGTGGCTGTACTAAATTCTACAGGACTTCAGGTTACGAAAAAAAGAAGGTATGTGAACTGTTTAAAATATATGAACATTGTGAAGTGGATATACACACACGTACTCAACTACATGCTTGCTTACACATACGGACTTATACATACACACACACACCTGATCTCGCTCTCTTCTCTCATCCTCTCTTTCTCTCTTTCTCTCTTCTCTTCTCTTCCTCTCTCTCTCTCTCTCTATGGGGCGGCAGGGTAGCCAAGTGGTTAGGGCTAGTAACTGAAAGGTTGCAAGTTCAAATCCCCGAGCTGACAAGGTACAAATCTGTCGTTCTGCCCCTGAACAAGGCAGTTAACCCACTGTTCCTAGGCTGTCATTGAAAAAAAGAATTTGTTCTTAACTGACTTGCCTAGTTAAATAAATGTAAAATTAAAATTGTCTAGAACTGTTTTATAATTTAATGCGTTTATTGTTTATCTTTTTTACATATTTGTCTACAAGTTTATATATGTTTACAACAAGCAAGGGGAAGGGCATTAGGGAATAATAACATTGTACGGAATACATTTGTACTGTAGTGAAGCCGTCTCTACAGTAATGTAAGGTCTCTTTCATGATCATGTTTAACGTTAATTGCTATGGAAATGCTGGGATGTGTTTTTCAATTGTGTTAAAGGTAATTATGAAGCAACTATGATGGTGATATGATATGAATTACAATTATGAATATTAACGCTATATGCACTACATGTTACACACATAGACACTCAAACATGCAAATTGGCAGAGTTATTATTTATTTGGACATCACACATTATAGTCTTACTCTTATACAGACATCATACACTCTCTCATTATATCATATCCAATATCATACACATCAACCTACTCAGATTTGTTACACGCATAATTTGTCTCAATTTTCTAACATCTGTGGCATTGGCTCACAGGCAAACAGGCAAAGGAATAAAAAAAATTGAATTCTAAATATCAGACATTTGAAAGCTCTAGTTTTGACCTTCATAATACCTCTGATGGCAGTAACTTTACAAGCACTAATTATGGTCAATTTAGACTGAGAATAGTATCTAGTGGTGAAGGGGTGAAATAAGTATAGCCAGTTATAATTGTAACGGTTTGGCAGAATATAAAAAAAGAAGATCAGTCTTTACATGGCTAAAAGAAAAGGAATATAACATATACTGTTTACAGGAAACTCACTCTACATCCTTAGAGGAAGTTGCGTGGAAAAAGGAATGGGGTGGTGAAATCATTTTCTGTCATGGACAAAGGGACTCAAAGGGTGTGATGATATTAATGAACAAAAATGTTGATCTGAATGTGCAAATAATCAGGAATAATTCGCAAGGAAGGTGGATCCTTTTGAATATGAAAGTGGATGAAAAAGAGATTTGGCTCATTAATCTATATGGTCCAAATCAGGATGATCCACACTTCTTCGAAAACATTTATACCAATTTATTGAGACTAAAAAACCCTGACCTAGTGAGATATACATGGAGGAGACTCAATCAAGCTAGTCATCTTGACTACTTTATTGTCTCTTTCTCTTTTGCATCAAAGGTTAAAAAAGTTTTAATAGGAGACAGAATGTGATCGGATCATCTAATTGGCATTCACATAACTCTTATACATTTCCCACGTGGATGGGGATATTGGAAATTTAATCAAAGTTTTCTGAAGGACAACTTATTTTTAACTAAGACAAAAGAATTTACAACTGAATTTCCAGTATAATATAGGTTCAGCAAATCCCCTATTGTTTGGGATCCCTTTAAATGTACCTTCAGGGGTCATTCAATTCAATATTCATCAATAATAAAAAAGCAGTTTCTGACTAAAGAAACAAGACGAACAAGAGAAATCCATGAACTAATAGTACAGGTAGATAGCAATAAAAACAATACTACAGAGATACAAAATAAGTTAGAGGAAAAACCAAAAAGAACTTGAGGAGCTTATTCAAGAAAGATCTAACGTAATCTATTACAAAAATAAAGCAAACTGGATGAAATATGGAGGAAAATGCACAAAATTCTTTCTGAATCTCAAATACAGGAACGATAACAAAAATAATTTGCAGAAACTCGTTACTGAAGATGGAGTCATCTATGATTCTCCAAATGATATTTTAAAAGAGGAAGCTAATTATTTTAGGCAGAATGAAGATTGCGGTAAGGAATTCTTTCCAAATAATATAAAAAATGAAAAATTAACAAATGTACAGAAAGATCAGGGTGAAGGCCAAATTACAGAGGAAGAACTTTTTGAAGCTATTAAATCCTTTCAGTCTGGAAAAAACCCAGGGCTTGATGGCATACCGGTAGAGGTATATCAAGTATTTTTTGATATACTAAAATCTCCATTGTTAGATTTTTTTAACTACTCCTATAGAAATGGTTGTCTGTCAGGTACTCAGCAGGAAGGTCTGATATCTCTATTATTAAAAGAAGACCCAGATGGCAAATATAAAGATCCAGTCTATCTAAAAAACTGGAGGCCCCTTACACTTCAATGTTGTGATGCAAAAATACTAGCAAAATGCATAGTACTCAGAATTAAAAGGGTTTTACCAGGTATTGTTCATCCTGATCAGACAGGTTTTTTACACGGACGATACATTGGAGATAATATTCGACAACTACTAGAAATAATAGAACATCATGGAACATATAAGAAGCCAGGAATGGTATTTATAGTGGATTTTGAAAAGGCATTTGATAAAGTAAGACTGGATTTTATTTATAAATGCCTGGATTTTTTCAATTTCGGTAATTCTCTTGTAAAATGGGTAAAAATAATGTATAGCAACCCCAGGTGTAAAATAGTAAATAACGGCTACTTCTCAGAGAGTTTTGAATTGTCAAGAGGAGTTAAACAAGGGTGTTCGCTGTCACCATATCTATTCGTTATGGCCATCGAAATGCTAGCTATTAAAATCAGATCCAATAACAACATTAGAGGATTAGAAATCCAAGGCTTAAAAACAAAGGTGTCCATGTATGCCGATGACTCAAGTTTTATGTTAAGTCTGCAAGCCAGATCCTTGCAATGTCTCATTAAAGATCTAGATCACTTTTCTGTACTCTCTGGACTAAAACCTAATTATGATAAGTGTACAATATTACATATTGGATCCTTAAAAAATACTACTTTTACATTACCTTGCAGCTTACCTATAAAATGGGCTGATGGTGAAGTACACATACTCGGTATTCATATCACAAAATATATAAATAAGCTCTCCCCAATGAATTTCAATAGAAACCTTGTAAAAATAGACAAGATCCTGCAACCATGGAGAGGTAAATACCTGTCTATTTATGGAAAAATTGCCCTGATTAACTCCTTAGTCATATCTCAGTTTACTCACTTACATATGGCGCTGCCTACTCCTGATGATTCGTTCTGCAAATCATGTGAGCAAAAAATATTTTGCTATCTGGGACACTAAACCAGACAAAATAAAACGAGCCTATCTATATAATGAATATGAATTGTGTGTTGAGATTATTAAATATAAAAGCACTAAACCTCTCTCTAAAAGCTTCACTCATTCAAAAGTTTTATTTTGAAATGGTTCTCAAGTAGATTAATAAGAAAAGCTCATTCATTGTTTAAAAATTGCCTTTTTGCCTTTGTGCAGATTGCCATGTCTCATTTTCGATTAATTGAAAATGATACTTTTTTCAAAGTATCTGTCTTTTTCAAACAAGCATTGCAGAGCTGGCTACAATTTCAATTTCATCCCCCTGAAATGATAGAACAAATATTACAACAAATATTATGGCTGAACTCAAATGTGCTGGTTGATAAAATACCTGTATTTATGGGAAAGATGTTTGAAAAGGGTATTGTGTTCTTACATGATATTGTAAATTGTAATGGTAGAGTTATAACAGAATTGTACAGGAAGGTCTGCTCAATCCAAGAGTACAACCAATTGATTACAGCATTGCCCCAAAAATGGAGGAGGCGGGTGGCAGCGGGAGGAGGTAGGGAACTGGTCTGTCTGCCCAATATAAAGGATCAAAACTGCCGGATGTATAAAAATAACATAAATAGGAAAGTATACCAGTTTCATTTGAGGACCAGGATGTTGACAACTGTGCCATACAGATTGCAAAATAGTTGGGAAGAGATTTTTGATGTGTCGATTCCATGGTACAGGGTGTATGAGTTGATATATAAAACAAAGCAAGATTCAAGACTTCATGCTTTTCAGCTAAAATTATTAAATAGAATTCTTGCCACCAACAAAATGTTGAATATTTGGGGCATAAAATCATCGAAGCTCTGCAGATTTTGTTGTGAGGATACAGAATCAATAGACCATTTATTTTGGTATTTCCCTCAGGTAGCCTGTTTCTGGTCTCAGGTTCAGGAATGGCTGAAAATGCATAGCGTTGATCTAAAATTGACACTAGACATAGTACTGTTAGGAGATCTGGAGAGACCGGGTCAGTCAATTACTAATATACTAATACTCTTGGTAAAAGTATTTATCTTCAACACGCAATATGTAGATTCTATTCGATTAGATAGATTGAAATTGTACGTTAAACATCATAGCATAGTTGAAAGATATATGTTGCTTAGAAACACGAAGTGGGTGGCAAGCAGAGATAGATGGGATGGGCTGAGGGAAGCTATTGGGGAACTGTGGGGGGATCTTGGAGGGTTCGGGTTTCACAAGATTGTGATCATGAAAAAGGAAACTATGACATATATTTTATATCACTATCATGAACACGCACCCTCACACATAAGGATGGCTCTGTTGTGGAAAGACTGATACATGTTTGATAGTGTCTTGATGCTGTATTGTTTGTCCTTCATGTTCTAATACTTTAATGTTACCCCTTCCTTGTGTTTTTGTAATAAATATATATTTTTTAATTTAAAAAAATTAAAGAGTGTAGTGCCGATGACATGAAAACAAGCAGTAATGCATGAAAATGTTCTCAAAAAACAAACCTAGCCTGGTTTGCCAGGCTTATAGCTGTGAGATACACAAAGGCTGAAGACACACAACTGTTAGTGTGAGACAAGTAAAAAACCTGACGATTCCTTTCTCAGTTTCCCTCATTCAGTTTCTCCGAAACGCCCATAACGTCCTGAAGCTTTTCGTTTGGGGATACTCACTATTTGCGAGACAACATAGTATTCCAAACTCAAAGCTGCAGAGGGGGAAAGAGAAAGAGAGAGGGAGAGAAAGATTGAGGGAGGGAGATAAGCGAGCTCTCAGTCTATTAGAGCAGACAACTTCTGTCACTTCTCCTTTGTGTCTGTCTCTCTTTCAAAGTGCACGCCAAAGAAGAAGGGATGAGAGAAAAAAATGACAGAGAGCGAGTGTATGTGTAGAGTACTAGGTGTATCTATCTGGCACCACTACACAGCTGTAATTAAAGCTTCTCCACCCCTCCTCTTCCTCCCTCCTCCTCTCTTCACACCCCCCCCCTTTCCCCCACTTCTTTAGCAAATCCTCTCAGAACCAATTCTTTGATTTCTGCTTCTCTGAAGTTGCGCTGCTCAGTTTGGATCAGCACTCTCTCCCTCTCTCTCCTTTTCTCTCTCTGTTTTTCTACTCACACAACAGCCAGTCAGCGCTTGGGAAAACAGCCCAATTAGGGCCAGAAATGGGCACAGATAAAAACAATGTGTGAATAGGGACAAAATTGCATACAAATGTATAAAAGGGTAATGGGTTTGACATGCACTGAATGGATGTTAATGGAAAAGGGGAAATAATAGGTACAGCAAGATCAAGAAGAGTATATATTTGATCTTTTCATCTATTTTAAAGGACCATGTTATACACAAAGCAACCTGTTATTTGCATCTGCAGTCCCTAGGAAGGGTAATGTAGCAGTAGATGCATTGTGAGTGACATTCAATGTCAACATTACTTTCTATGCTGTCAATGACAAGGACGACCTAAAGCTGAAGTGCCAATCCCAGTCACACACTGTGTGAGCAGAATGACTAAGGCTGCTGTAAGTCAAGCTAGGGCTACAGCTATGGGAGCCTGGCACGAGGCGCAACTACCTCTGTCAATGTCTTTACATTCAGTGTCCCCTGTGGGCTGACAGTCTACTGTCCCCTGAAACATATCCTTGTGCATGTACTGGGAAAAGGATTACAGCCGTACAATGTTACCTGTACATCCCACGGCAAGGTTAACACTTGAGTAATGTAGCAGATACTTATCCAGAGCAACTTACAGTAGTGAGTGCGTACGTTTTCTTATTTGCTTGTACTGGTCCCCCATGAGAATCGAACCCATAACCCTGGCGTTGCAAGTGCCACGCTCTTCCAGCTGAGCCACACAGGACCAACAGCACACACATCCTTACAATAAGTCCCTAATGCCTATAGTCAAGTACGGCGCCTCCTCTTATCTTAATGACTCCCTTATGTAAACATGTCTGTTCCTCAGCCTGCATTAGCTTTGCCGACTGCCATTAATTCACTGGGCTTAGTGGCTTTGTGGACAACTGAGACATAGGGCTTCAGGGGGCACTTTCCACTACGAGGCAGGACCCTGGACGTCACTGTGTGTTAATGTGACAGGGCACCACGTTGCCCTGGGAGAGAGACAGGGAGAGTATTGGAGGAAAGTAGAGAGAGGGGATGGAGAGTGAGAGTGAGAGAGAGGGGATGGAGAGTGAGAGAGGAGATGGAGAGTGAGAGAGAGGATAGAAAGTGAGAGAGGGGATGGAGAGTGAGACTCTGACCGGAGGTTTACCCTTGAGAGAGCAGTTGGGGAGATGGAGAGATAAAAGGGAGAGCGTAAGAGAGAAAAAATAGAGATGGGGAAGTAGTACTCATAAAACACTGTGACATATGATGGTAACGCCCCCTATTGGCCAACCCCCTCATCCCCGCCTCGGCTAAAACCACAGTTGGGATATAGTGCGAAATCACATGCTACAACTGGACGAATTATGACAAAAGATAATGTTGTTCATTTGTTTTTTAACCTTGCATGGAGGGTCAGGGTTTTTCCCATCCTGCTCAGATCATTTCTTCTTCATAAGCTTAAAGTTGATTAATCTTGTCATTAGATTTTTCTATAGGTTATCGATATTAGAGAGAGAGAGAGAGAGAGAGAGAGAGAGAGAGAGAGAGAGAGAGAGAGAGAGAGGGGAAGAGAGAAAGAGAGAGAGAGAGTGAGAGAGAGAAAAAGAGAGAGCGAGAGAGAGAGAGAGAGAGAGAGAGAAAAAGAGAGAGCGAGAGAGAGAGAGAGAGAGAAAGAGAGAGAGAAAAAGAGAGAGAGAGAGAGAGAGAGAGAGAGAGAGAGAGAGAGAGAGAGAGAGAGAGAGAGAGAGAGAGAGAGAGAGCGCATGAGCATATTTTCTGACTGGATATTTTGCGCTGCTTTGGTGGAATGTGGTCTAGACTACATTCCTCTCTTGCGTTCTGTATAAACATATTTATTGAAATAGGCTTTAGCAAACAGGAATAGGAAAATCGCTCGGATTGCCACTCGAGAGATGGAGAGCTTACTGCTAATGACACTGTGGGTTGTGAAGTAGAAAACAAAAACATAATCTCATCTCGCTTTGGAGAGAAAAACCAGTAAAGAGATTGGCTTGGAGAGTGGAGAATAGCTACTCAACCAGACATCTCGTCTCTCAATGCTCTCTCTCTCGCTCTTTCTCCCCTGTCTCTTTCTTTCTTTCTTTCTTTCTTTCTTTCTCCTCTCTCTTTTTCCTTCTCCTCTGTTTTTCCTCCTGCTCTCTCTCTGCCTTCCCTCTCTCTCCCCATCTCCATCTCTCCCCCTTTCTCTCGCTCTCTTTCTGTTCTCTCTACCTTTCTTATCTAATAGCCTCTCTTGTTCTCTCTCTCTCTCTTTCTCTCTCACTTATTCTCTCACTCACTCAGCCCTCGGCAGATATATTAGCAGCTGCCCGCCCCCAGTCTGCACTAAAAGGCAGAGCCAGGTGCATGATGGTTGATGGCCCACTTCATTGGCCTGGCACCATTCATTCATCCTGTTATTTACTCCTGACATACAGGTAATGAAGCGAGCAACTGGTGAAACAGCAGCGGGGACACATGGGGCAAAATACCTACGCTGAGCCAAAATGGACGCCTGGTGTGGTGAAACTGCAGGTGATCGCGGTGAAACACCAGGTGGTCGTGAGGGGCTATAATAATGAGTTGAGCCAAAATGTTCCCCGAAAATGGTGGAACCGCAAGGGGTCACGGTGGATAAATAAACGTGATGAGCCAAAGTGGACGCCTGAACTGGTGAAAATGCAGGGAGACATTCATACTTATTCATATACAACCGTACTGTTCTAGCTGACTGCGAACCAGATTGCTACCGGGTAAAGTGGAGATCTTTGCTGAGCTAGAACCGAGAAGTACAATTCCCGAGCCACCAAACTGTCTGGGAAGCTATAACCTCCAGAATATTAAAGTAGTTGATGTTTTGTTCCTAGCAGGAAGTCACAGCGGGAAGCAGGAGGCATTATTAAAAAATGTCAATAAGCACAGTTGTTGCTACTAAACAGAATCCTTCCACAGTAAATGTGGTACTTTGCCTTCAACAGCACAGCATTCTCCTCCATACACAGTAGAAATGTGAACTGAGTGTGCAGTTCATTATGTAAGAATGGCAAGCTGCAACTGCAAATGGAGTCACTGTACTGTACAACCATGAAAATCAGTTCTGTTTGAGAAAAAAAACCCATTTCTGATAGCGCTCAAAAACAAAATGTTAGCCTGGTTAGCTGCAGTCTACAACAAAAGAGGCAGCGTCAACTATGTGAGAAAAGCGAGCCGTGCCTCCCTTTGAGTAACTACAAGGACAGGCCTTGCAATGGCCAGTAATACAGCTAGCTATACACGGCAGTGGAGGCTGCTGAGGGGAGGACGGCTCATAATAATGTCTGGGATGGAGCTAATGGGTTGGCATCAAACACATACCATTCTACCAGTCCACATATTCCACTCCAGCAAATACCATGGGCCCGTCCTCCCTAAGGTGTCACCAACCTCCTGTGATACACAGTGTATATGATTGTCATTACAAGACAGGCCTTACCATGGCAGTACTAGATAGTGTGTTTAGCTGGAGCAAGACACAGTTGATATCTACTCCCCTGTCCTCGTCTCTCTAACACACTGAGGGTAATCTGTACGAGGTCCCTTTGGAGCACTCAGGGCTGGCTCTCACCCAGTCTAATCTCACAGCCATGTCGGCTCCAATGAGCTCCCGTCCGGGGCAGAGGAATCGCAGTAGCAGGCGGCACTTGCTTAATCACATTACCTGAGATGGGACTGGCTGATGATACGTGTTGTATTCGTTCTAAGGATGTAGTGATGGGTTGTGCATTTACTCTATCGGTCCCTTTGATCAAATAGTTTACCTGTGATGACAGCATAAGTGAGTCAGAAGATTTCATCACAGATAAAGGAGTCGATTTTGTATTTTATTCCATCACACTTGCACACATGCAAATGCATGCACATACTTACACGTATATGCATTCGTACCCTCTCGTGCACACACAGTCACACAGTAAGCGCACACACACACTCTCAATGGACCCATCTAGAATATCAACGATTGACTTATTTCTTTCCCCTGCCGAGTGATTAATGATTAACAGCAACTAGACAGGAGACCAGACAGGAGAGAGCCGATAGAGAGATTAGACCTGTCTAGCCTGTCCTCTATATGTCTGTGTCTTCCTCCTCTGCCTCTGGCCAACTCAAGAAAGTCGGGAATATTTACATTTTTTAAAACTTTTATCCAATTGGTAGTTACAGTCTTGTCCCATCGCTGCAACTCCCATACGGACTAGGGAGAGGCGAAGGTCGAGAGCCATGCATTCTCAGAAACACGACCCTGCCAAGCTGCACTACTTCTTGACACACTGCTCGCTTAAACCGGAAGCCAGCCGCACCAATGTGTCGGAGGAAACGGCGTACAACTGGCGACCGTGTCAGTGTGCATACGCCCAGCCCGCCACAGGAGTTGCTAGAGTGCGATGGAACAAGGACATCCCGGCCAGCCAAACCCTTCCCTTACCCAGACGACGCTGGGCCAATTGTGCTCATGGGTCACGGCCGGCTGCGACACAGCCTGGGAACGAAGCCGGGTATGTAGCGACGCCTCAAGCACTGTGATGCATTGCCTTAGACTGCTGCGCCACTCTGGAGGCCAAGTCTGAAATAACTTGTCCATGTTTCTACTTCGATTAAATGTTGGGCATTTCCTTATTTATACTGGAATGTATTTACATAAAGTTGTTTTTTCAATCATTAACAGGAGAGGTTCTTCAGGATGCAAGTATAGAATCCCTTTAAAAAACAGTGTTTACTGTGTGAAACGACTGTATGAAAAGACTGTGTTTACTGTTTGAAACGACTATGTGATTACTGTATGAAACGACTGTTTACTGTATGAAAAGACTGTTTACTGTATGAAATGACTGTGTTTACCGTATGAAAAGACCGTATGAAAAGACTGTGTTTACCGTATGAAAAGACTGTATGAAAAGACTGTGTTTACTGTATGAAACGACTGTATGAAAAGACTGTGTTTACTGTATGAAACGACTGTATGAAAAGACTGTGTTTACTGTATGAAATGACTGTGTTTACTGTATGAAATGACTGTGTTTACTGTATGAAAAGACTCTGAAAAGACTGTGTTTACTGTATGAAAAGACTGTGTTGACTGTATGAAAAGACTGTGTTTACTGTATGAAACGACTATGTGTTTACTGTATGAAAAGACTGTTTACTGTATGAAAAGACTGTGTTTACTGTATGAAACGACTATGTGTTTACTGTATGAAAAGACTGTTTACTGTATGAAAAGACTGTGTTTACTGTATGAAACGACTGTATGAAAAGACTGTGTTTACTGTATGAAAAGTCTGTATGAAAAGACTGTTTACTGTATGAAAAGACTGTATGAAAAGACTGTGTTTACTGTATTAAACGACTATGTGTTTACTGTATGAAAAGACTGTTTACTGTATGAAATGACTGTGTTTACTGTATGAAAAGACTATGAAAAGACTGTTTACTGTATGAAAAGACTGTGTTTACTGTATGAAAAGACGATGAAAAAACTGTTTACTGTATGAAATTACTGTGTTTAGTGTATGATCTTTGTAAATCAATAGATCAACCAAGGCAGCTAGCTAACAACGTTGGTTAGTTTACCTTACACTGCACTAACAAACCAGTCAACCACTCGCTAGTATGTTGTCAACTTGTCAATAGTCAGTTGATAGTCAATAGTCAACATAAAGTAGTCAACATAGACCAGTCAATAGTCAACATTCTCCCTGTCAATGTGTGTGACTTAGGCCAGTGGAGGCTCCTCAGAAGAGGAAGGAGAGGCCCATCCTCCTCAGTGAAATGTCATACAAATAAAAATAGTGAAACATGAAAAAAAAGTTAAAATACACTGTTTTGCAATGAAGGTCTTCAACAGCACTGTCTGGGCTAACACCATGGTGTAGCCGGAGGACAGCTAGCTTCCATCCTCCATCCTCCTTCCATCCTCCTAGGAGGCTGGTAGGCCTCACCCCCTTCCATAGATATACATGGTAATTATGACCACTTCCAGAGGACGTCCTCCAACTAATCAAAGGTTTTGCGCAGTCTGTGTTTGGCTTTATGAATTTTGAGATGTCTTGAGTTTAACTTCATAGAGAAACTCGTTGTCCAAACCTACGATGGCGCAGCTGTAATGGAATGTACCTGCTATTTGTATTTACAGCTAAGTCCCCTCCTGTTCCTTGAGTAAGAGGTGATGACTACTCCACTCCACTACCATTGTCAACTTTCTCCTGACATGAACTAAAGCCATGACGTCTCATGTGCCCGCTCATCCACTGGCACATTGAATGTTTCCCTTCCAAGCACTGTGAGAACCCCTATCAATTTTCTCTCATTACTGTATGTAGAGTCAATCACATACACAATCACATTATTACACATCAAAGATTATATTCCTTGCGTGGACTAACTCATTCTTAGCTCTTTTGTCTAACTACATAGTGTCTTGTGTTATTGTTTTGTCTTCCCAGTAAAATCCTGTCCTGCACTGGTCAAGCCTCTGAACACCTCAACTCATGCCTCATACCCTCATTCAATCACTGCTGTGATCCCTTTCCAACACTGTATGTAGCCCTCTCATTCCCCTTCCCCATAATAGTGTACTACAAATGTCTTTATTAAATGCTTTAGGTTAAAATCATTTGTCTTTGACGATTTCTGAAACACACTTTGTGGTCTCCGTGTGGTCCGCGCCTATACCGTGGGTCTCCCATCCTCCTCAATTGTTCAAGCCACCAGCCTCCACTGACTTAGGCCTAGTTATTGGTAGCGCCAATTAGTAAGACATTGACTGTACTGTACACCAACGTTATCAATCTGTTCAACTTGTAGCAGATCTTTCGAGCGCTACCAGGCTTCCCTCTGTTTGGAGTCATCATGAATATTCCAACTGAAATAACCTTTGAAAATGGATATTGGAATATGTATTTCTTTAAAGCCTGACAAATACTTATAAATATGACAAATATTTATATTTTGAATAATGCAAAGGATTTATAATGCATACGTCGCCTGAGCAGAACTGCTCATCTAGACAAGGGAAAAATGATTTGCAGCAGGATGCATTTCAATATGGATATAAAACACACATTAGTACTCATGTGGGCTCCAGCAGGTATATCTCACTGGTCACCCCCAAAGCCAACACCTCCTTTGGCCGCCTCTCCTTCCACTTCTCTGCTGCCAATGACTGGAACGAACTGCAAAAATCTCTGAAGCTGGAGACTCTTACCTCCCTCACTAGCTTTAAGCTCACAGATCACTGCACCTGTACATAGCTCATCTGTAAATAGCCCATCCAATCTACCTCATCCCCATACTGTATTTATTTATTTATTTATCTTGCTCCTTTCTACCCCAGTATCTCAACTTGCACATTCATCTTCTGCACATCCTGCCATTTTAGTGTTTAATTGCTATATTGTAATTTATTTGCCACCATAGTTTATTTATTGCCTTACCTTTCTTATCCTACCTCATTTGCACATGCTGTATATAGATTTTTCTACTGTATTATTGGTTGTATGTTTGTTTTTATTCCATGTGTAACTATGTGTTGTTGTATGTGTCGAATTGCTTTGCATTATTTTGGCCAGGTCGCCGTTGCAAATGAGAACTTGTTATCAACTAGCCTACCTGGTGAAATAAAAGAATAAAACATATTGTCTGTATCCAGAGTTGAACAGATTCACTATGAGAAAGTTCAACCAACCACCTCAGTCTCCTCCTACTCCACCGAGCCACTGAGACTCCTGCTGATGTGAACGACTCCATTGACTCCTCTGAGACATAGACTGCTGCTGATGTGAATGACTCCTCTGAGACATAGACTGCTGCTGATGTGAACGACTCCATTGACTTCCATTAGGAACATTAAACAAATCAGTCAGAGGGAAGAATAAAGAAGCCAACCCAACACAATCCATCAGACGACGAACGAATTCTACTGAGCCAGCCTCGGCCATGTCTCAAATGGAACCCTATTCCCTATATAGTGCACTACTTTTGACCAGGGCCCACAGGGCTCTATATAGGGAATAGGGTGTCACTTGGGATACACCCTGGAGATCACCACAGTAAATAATGTGTACATGACACTGCACTAAGTACTGTAGCTCTAACATTGCCTTGAGTATGAAAAAGTATGCAAATGTATGAAAAAGTATGCAAATGTATGAAAAAGTATGCACTCACTGCTGTAAGTCGCTCTGGATAAGAGCGTCTGCTAAATGACTCAAATGTTTTAAAAAATGTAAGCTAACCTGGCTACTCTATAATCTGTACTACACCATCACCATCAGAAAACACTTAGGAGAATATTCAGACAGTGGTGAAAAAAAGCTGCTGTCAAAACAAATGGTTTCCCTTTAAATAGTCAACATGTTCATTTCATAAGGGATTAGGAATGTGGTTTACAGCAGCAGTTACGCGAAGGTTTTCTGTGTCTTGAATCGGCATAGTGACATTGTACAGCCATATACACTGAGTATACAAAACATTAAGAACACCTGCTCTTTCCATGACATACTGACCAGGTGAATCCAGGTGAAGGCTATGATCCCTCATTGATATCACTTGTTAAATCCACTTCAATCAGTGCAGATGAAGGCGTGGAGACAGGTTAAAGAAGGATTTTTAAGCCTTGAGATAATTGAGACATGGATTGTGTATGTGTGCCATTCAGGGGGTGAATGGGAAAGACACAACATGTAAGTATTTTTGATCGGGGTATGGCAGTACTGTAGGTGCCAGGCACACCGGTTTAGGTCAAGAACTGCAATGCTGCTGGGTTTTTCACGCTCAACAGTTTCCCGTGTGTATCAAGAATGGTCCACCACCCAAAGGACATCCAGCCAACATTTTGATTTGATTTAACCTTTATTTAACTAGGCAAGTCAGTTAAGAACAAATTCTTATTGATGGCCTACCCCAGCCAAACCCTAACCCGGAAGACGCTGGGCCAATTGTGCGCCGCCCTATGGGACTTGTGATACAGCCTGGAATCGAACCAGGGTCTGTAGTGACACCTCTAGGCGGGGAGGTGCAACTCAATATTAGAAAGGGGTTCTTAATGTTTGGTATGCTTAGTGTAAATGATTGTTATGTACGGTGTCCATGTTAGGACAGCCTCAGTTTGTCCTAATATGGACAACTTATCCTATGGATGGATGTTATACCATGGCATGTTTTGAAACCTCATGTTTTGTCCTAATGGGACCTTTTAGAGTAAGAGGGCCACTTTAAAGAATGTGAAGGCTCCCATGTCCAAACCCAAGACTTGTGCTCTAAGGCTCACAAAGTAGTCAAAATAGAGAAACAGCCTTGGATGAACCAATAAGAATGTATTTTTCCAATAACTTCGCATTATCACAGATTCTTACCTTGCAGACCATTTTGATTGATATGCGATGTGACCGTGGCACAACAAGGACTTTTTACTCTGTGTGTGTGTGTGTGTGTGTGTGTGTGTGTGTGTGTGTGTGTGTGTGTGTGTGTGTGTGTGTGTGTGTGTGTGTGTGTGTGTGTGTGTGTGTGTGTGTGTGTGTGTGTGTGTGTGTGTGTGTGTGTGTTTTTCTGTGTGTGTATGCATTCTACAGGAACAGTGCTATTATGTTCATGATTACGTTTTTTTCATGCTGTTCCGTATCAGAAAATTGTTTCTACAGCATAGCAGGTTAGTAGTGGGAGGTCAAAATGTGTCTGTGTCAAAATACTCTTAAACTTAAAGTCCTAAACTGAAAATGAAGGGGGGGGGGGTCAATTCTTAATGTTGATCTCTCTCATTAATTACACAAGGGCAAAACAAAGACAAGACCATATGGCACCCATTTCAGGCATTCCCATTGCTCATTCCAAAACTCACACTGGCCATAAGAAGAGAGGACTCCTCTTGAAGCATCAATGAAAGTGGACCTGGTAATTACTGATCATTAAATCAAATCACATTTTATTTGTCACATGCTTCGTAAACAACAGGTGTAGACTAAAAGGGAAACGCTTACTGACGGGTCATTTTCTATCAATGCAGAATTAAAGATAAAGATTTTTCAAAAATGGAAATAGTGACCCGAGGAATAAATAAATACACAGTGAAGTGTAAAAATAACATGGCTAAATACAGGAAGTACCAGGTAATAACATGGCTAAATACAGGAAGTACCAGGTAATAACATGGCTAAATACAGGAAGTACCAGGTAATAACATGGCTAAATACAGGAAGTACCAGGTAATAACATGGCTAAATACAGGAAGTACCAGGTAATAACATGGCTAAATACAGGAAGTACCAGGTAATAACATGGCTAAATACAGGAAGTACCAGGTAATAACATGGCTAAATACAGGAAGTACCAGGTAATAACATGGCTAAATACAGGAAGTACCAGGTAATAACATGGCTAAATACAGGAAGTACGAGGTAATAACACGGCTAAATACAGGAAGTACCAGGTAATAACATGGC
Organism: Salmo trutta; assembly: GCF_901001165.1. NCBI lineage: Eukaryota > Metazoa > Chordata > Actinopteri > Salmoniformes > Salmonidae > Salmo > Salmo trutta. The sequence continues at coordinate 64,835,123 of NC_042970.1, read as the reverse complement.
TAAATACAGGACGTACCAGGTAATAACATGGCTAAATACAGGGAGTACCAGGTAATAACAAATCTAATTGTATTTGTCACATACGCCGAATACAACAGGTGTAGACCTTACAGTGAAATGCTTACTCACAAGCCCTTAACCAACAATGCAGTTTTTAAAAAAAGACCTACAAAAAAAGTAAAAAATAATTAAAAAGCAGCAGTAAAATAACAATAGCGAGGCTACATGAGCAAGGCTCCCTGTATAACATGACTACAGGGAGTACCGAGTCGATATGCAGGGGTACGAGGTAATTGAGGTAGATGTGTACATATAGGTAGGGTTAAAGTGACTAGGCAACAGGATAGATAATAGACAGTAACAGCAGCTGTGTGGGGAGTGTGAAAGTGTGTGTGTGTCGCATCAGTATGCATGTGTGCGCGTGTTATGTGTGTGTTGGCTTATGTAGTGTGTGTGTGTGTGTCGGGGTGTCAGTGTAAGTATGTGTGAGTGTGTGGGTAGAGTCCAGTGTGTGTGCATAGTGTCAGTGCAAGAGAGTAAAAAAGGTAGTCTGGGTAGATATTTAGCAGTCTTGTTTAGCAGTCTTTTAGCTTGGGGGTAGAAGCTGTTCAGGGTCCTGTTGGTTCCAGACTTGGTGCATTGGTACCGCTTGCCGTGCGGTAACAGAGAGAATAGTCTATGACTTGGGTGGCTGGAGTCTGAACATTTTCAGGGCCTTCATCTGACACCACCTGGTATAGAGGTCCTGGATGGCAGGGAGCTCGGCTCTAGTGATGTACTGGGCCGTACTCACCACCCTCTGTAGCGCCTTGTGATCGGGTGCCTTGCAGTTGCCGTACCAAGCGGTGATGCAGCCAGTCAAATGCTCTCAGTGGTGCAGCTGTAGATCTTTTGAGGATCTGAGGACCCATGCCAAATATTTTCACCCTCCTAGGGGGAAGAGGCGTTGTCGTGCCCACTTTCACAACTGTGTGGGTGTGTGTAGACCATGTCCATGTTCATCCATGATCAGCTCTGTTGTCTTGCTGATGTTAATAATGTTCCAGAGGGGAGATATGGTGTGTTGTGGAGGCTAGGAGATGATAAGAGCTAGGCATTAGGGGCTGTTGTGGTTGTGAGTGACAGCTCCATCACAGTGAGACGTTGTAAACACTGGAGGCGACAGCGGGATGCGTTAAGGCGTTATCACGCCGCCGTGAGAAATGCAAAACATGACAGCTAATATTGGCGGTGCCTGCGATGAGAGGTGGCAGCGCCGATTGTTGGCAGCTGAGGTGTGTGTGTGTGTGTGTGTGTGAGTGAGAGAGAGAGAGAGAGAGATGGAGGGTGTGTGTTTGTGCTCGCTCAATTCCCAACAATTGTCCTCCCTCCACCTGAAAGAAAAGCTTCACAGGAGCTCAGTGACAGTCTCTGCTGGCAAACGCTCCAACTGGGGCCTTGAAACACATCTCACACTCAAGTCAGCCTGTCTAACTGCTCCGCGAGGCTCAGAGAGACTCATCTTCCTTCTATTCACAGCTCTGTTTTTCTGTTGTTCTTTTGAATTTCTTTTCACGTTGGAATCAGCTGTCAGGGCTGGCTTTGGTTGTCTGTACATCCTCCAGGGTGAGAAAATACTCAATGCAAATTGACAGAGACAGACAAACAGACAGACAGACAGACAGACAGACAGACAGACAGACAGACAGACAGACAGACAGACAGAGACAGAGAGACAGACAGACAGACAGACAGACAGACAGACAGACAGACAGACAGACAGACAGACAGACAGACAGACAGACAGACAGACAGAGACAGACAGACAGAGAGAGACAGAGAGACAGAGAGACAGACAGAGAGACAGAGAGAGACAGACAGACAGACAGACAGACAGACAGACAGACAGACAGACAGACAGACAGACAGACAGACAGACAGACAGAGACAGAGAGACAGAGAGAGAGAGAATGAGTCAACCTCTCCCTATAGCGCTGGGGCCTACCCTCTTCTCTAGTTTTTTTCCATTCGCTCCACTAAATTCAACATCCTTGACTGTCCATCTAGTGACATGACTCTGACAGTGTGTATACTGAGGGATGAGTTTCTATGAAATGAGAGGTGGAGCGAGATAGAGAGATGTGAAAGAGATTAAGAAAGAGGTATGAAGGATGGAAAGTGAAGAGACAGCAGAGAGGTGATTGAGTGCAAGATATGGAGGTGGAAGGACACTGAAGGCGAGAGGGAGAGAGAGGTGCAAATCTTCCTCCAGCTTGAATATAGTGCATTAAATATGAAATGGGAAATGAGGGCAGGGAGAGAGGAGATAGAGGAGTCACAGCTCCAGTAGTAGTTGCCTGGATCATGTCCTCTCCCTCCCCGTGGTGCCCTGAGGGGCACCCATGTCATATCCTGTCCTCCTTAGCGCCAGCTTCCTGAAATAGCACTGGAGAGTACTGGGCGAAGCCTCCCAGCAGTGTACTACTGTATGAATGAGCACTGCTTGCTAGTCTCCCGGAGACTAAGCCTACATGCTGTGAATATATCAGGCGCTAACATCTTAGCATATTGTGTATCAGGTGCTAACACCTTAGCATACTGAATATCATGTGCTAACATCTTAGCATATTGAATATCATGCGCTAACATCTTAGCGTACTGTGTAGCAGGCACTAACAATTAGTATGTCTGCCAGTCCCTAGCATTGCAGCGTTAGCATCCTCCTATCTACTACTGTATATGAGCGCTGCTTGGATTGTCTCCTGGATACTAAGGCCTACACATTGTGCGTACTGTATATCAGGCACTTACATCTTAGAGTTAGCATCTTACTATCTACTACTGTATATGAGAGCTGCTTAGATGTTTCCCAGTGACTAGGCCCAGGCCCGGTCCTGGCTGTTCTACCACCCTAGACCCCCAAAAAATCCACTCTCCTCCCCCTGCAAAACTAAAATAGTGTAGTTTACACTGTCGGCCCGCAATGGAATTGTATGAATGCCCATCCATGTGTTAGGCACAGTGAGAAATGCAGAAGTATTATCTTTTTGGCTATGATGCAGCTTGTTAAAAAAATGTGTGAATACAAACTTGAATTCACTGATTACCATGACCGTTTACCCCACACGGGGTGAAACTTCCCCACACCAGTTATGAGTAGCCTGATTGTTCATTTCATATCGTCCATTTTCCTTTGACCTGTCCTGTTTTTAGGACATTTTAGGATATCTTGTTTGTTAACATGTCATATTCACGTCGAAGAACATTGTTTATTTTATTGGGCCCATGGGGTTAGGCTATTTGATAGGAGAAACGTGCCTAAAAAGTCATCTTTCTACCGGAGGCTATAGGCTACATGATTTATGTTAGATCATTCTTTCTCGGAACGTTGGTGGAGCGCTGCAGCAGCGCGTCTCTCCAACAACACCCTGGAGAAGCGCGCTGGGAATGGACAAGCGAAATATTTTGCACCCCTGCCTTTGACTAAATGGGCCCTGCTTATCATGGGGCGACATCAGAGCTCACCGAAATAGCCCGTATGCCACTGGTTGAGAGAAATTGTCGTTGTTTACGGGCAGAATTATGTGAGGTGTTATGTATTGTTGGATGTGCATCTTGGTTAGTTTAGCTCGGAAAATCCCGCCCTCGTCAATCTGCCATACCATGCGCCACCTAATCCTGCATAATGAGCAGGCCGGCCCTGACTAGGCCTACTGTAATGAACACGATGGGAGACAGAGAGATGGTTTCAAGCGCAGGGCACAGCAGGTGTTTAATGTAAAGGACCATAGGAGGAGGCAGGTAGCTGGGTCCAGGGGCAGGCAGCAGGTCATACACAGAGGTCCAAAAAGGCAAAAGTACAGGCAGGGAAAAGGCTAGTAACGTAGTCCGGGAGATCAGGCAATATGTAGAAAACAGGGAATCCGATAGAAAATCCGATAGTACAGGCAGGGAATAGGCAAAAGGCGTCATTAGTGTGGCAGACAAAAACTATCATACACGGGAGGAGTCAATCACAGGAAAACCAGCGCTCTGAAAGACGTGTCACAAAACAAACAATACCTCACAGTGATGGGGTGCAAAGAACTGAACTAAATAGCGTGTGATAATGACATACAGGTGTGTGAACAGGTGATTAGAATTCAGGTGATTGGGATCTGGAGAGTGAGCTGCATTCAGGGGATCTAGGTGTTTGAGTGTGAGTTGGAAAGGGGGCTGGAAAGTGAGCTGCGTTCAGTGTTTGAGGGTGTGAGTTGGAAGCAGACGTTATACCTACACACTGGCACAACCTAACGTTAGCAGTAGCATTCCCTGTATCTACTCTAATTGGGAGAGTTCGGCAAAACAGCGAGTGGTTGCAGAGGCTAAATGAGAGGGTTACGTTTGACACTGCCTCTCGCTGAGGGGGAACATTCTAACCCCTGAAACTTAGAGCCTCCTTTGTCTGGGAGCTGGCTATTCCACTTTTAAGATAGCGGGGCCTGGTTAGAGCGTTGGGCCAGTAACCGAAAGGTTGCATGGATCAAATCCCCAAGCTGACAAAGTAAAAATCTGTCGTTCTGCCCCTGAACAAGGTAGTTAACCCACTGTTCCCCGGTAGGCCGTCATTGTAAATAAGAATTTGTTCTTAACTGACTTGCCTAGTTAAATAAATGTTACATTTTAAAAAGTAAAAAATATCTGTGTCAAATGAATTCCTCTTGCCTCAGAGCGATCATTACTGTCTCTTTCAAACAAAAGCAGGGAGCATTCTTCTGGCTGCGAGGGCCCGCGGTGAACGATCTTCCACACCGACAGCAGAGTCAAAGATAACGAGGGGGAAAAAAGTAATAATGAATACCTCAGCAGCGCTAGCAGCTGTAGCTGTTCGTCTCACAATTAGTATTCAGTCTCACTCCAGGCAATTGATTAATGTATTCATCTCCGAGGGAAAGAGAGAAGACGAGGAGAGGGGTGAACAACTAATCTGAGTTATGCCTCGGTAGGTAAGCTCCCGGACTTTATCAGCCCGGGCCAGTAACGACAACCAAGGATGGATGTTTTTTTCCCCTACTTTTCTCGAAAACACGATATAGTGTGGTGTCGGTAGCTTCCCACCGACAGCCATCAGAGAAGTCTGAAGACTACTAGTGTATCAGTGGTAAGCCCTGTAGTGAATACCACGGGGTATCAGGACTCTGCGGGGGGGGGGGGGGGGGGGGGGGGGGTTACCGGCTTAGGGGGAGAAGCGATGAGCTGGCAACCTATGGACAAAGCTGGATGTGCGCTGTGCAGTTGACAAGGTAATTGAGGCGGCTGTAGCGTTGCAGTCACCTTGCTAGTACGGAACGAATATGAGATAAGGTTTTGCATGGAAATTCCTCATTAAGAGCGAGAGGGGAATAGTGCTTATGCCACAGGAGTATAGGCCTGTTGAGAGAGGATCTTTTTTTTCCCTTAACATGCACCTTCTGCCACTGTGGATGGGCTGCGGTTTCAGGGAAACAGATTGGGGGCAAATGTTGGCAAGCTGGTGATTGCAAAGAGAGGCAATAGGTTTACTGTAGTTATACAGCAAGGAATTGGTGTACACGTCGAGACAGAAGTGCTCAAGTGAAGTGCAGAACATTTGCTCTTGGCAGAATGCAATGACTTTCCTGAGGCTACATCACAATTGTCCACCGAACCGGTTAGTAACAGCTCACAGGATGCAGACATCTGCAGAGTATGGAAGAACTCTAGGCCATTTTCATTATCTATATTACATAGTGCAATCAGACACATACTATGTAGCCTGTGGATCTGCACATTACAAATATAATTAGTATTCAACCAAATGCCTCCAGAGTCTCTATCCAATCTACTTTATTACAATTCACCTGCAAATATATACAGGCATGTACCGTACACTCCATGCCAGCTAAACTGGCCTGAAGCAAAGCAGGAAGTGCTGCTGCTCTCCCCGTGTGATTGTACTTCCTGTGGAGGCTATAGCACGAGATTGTCATGCGAGATTTGCTCGACACACGCTGATGAGGAAAGGCGCTAAGGGGGGGATAGGCGATCGCACTGATAAACAACATGTATGAAACATGTAGAGAGCACGGAGGGCGAGGGGAATCAAGGGCAAACGGTGCATGCCAATCGCCACTTAGTCAAGAGAAGAGGACGGCTTTTAAATTACCTCACGTTTCTAGTGTACTAACGATGACTATAGTTCCTGATAACAGGCTAGAGTTTCTATACATGTCTTTATCACAACTGTATTCTCAAATGGTAGAGCGCCACTTTATCGGCCTTCAACTCTCTAGTTTGTGCAATGTGGATGACCAATGAAAATGGTTACTGATAATGGACTACAGTATCCTTCCTCACAGTCTTCACATGTTAAAGCAGCACCTTTTCACTTCTCCATTGACAGTGATCTCCCCATCTATTGGTCAGGTACACAATGTGTCTCATCCCCTTGTCCCACATGACAAGTGAATTGCTGTAATCCCTATCATAACAACAATACTGTGTGCTATAATTACTCTTTAGTTATTGTAATGATAGCACACAGTAGACTCTTTAGTTAAACAGCTCTGGTTCTGGCTGGTACTGGGACCCGTTCCATCTCCTTAGCCACATAGGGAGCTATTACATTAATCTGTCGAGACAGAGTCTGCCTCCCAGACGGCACCCTATTCCCTATATAGCCCACTACTTTTGGCCAGAGCCGCATATGCCCTGGACAAAAAGTAGTGCACTAAATAGGGAATAGGGTGCCATTTGGGATGCAAGCAGGAACTCAGGGAGGAGGGCTGTAGCTCTTTGTCCCACTAGGGAGACAATACACACTGAGTGAGCTAGCTCTTAGACAAATATAGCACTGAAAGTGAAACATGGCGGTTTGGGGCATAAGAGACTGTCGCCTTGTTATCACTGTAAACTGCAGGGCACAAATGGGTTCTATAGGGAACTGCCTATGATCCAGTCTTTTCCAAACAATATCTTACTTATATTCATGAAATATTCCTCTTTCTTCTTCTTCCTCCTCTCTCTCTGTCATTTGCGTCTAATTACTCCCTTTTCTTTATGCAGTCTCCATCCTCTCTTTTCAGTTTTTTGTAGAAATTCATTTTAAATGCAGATTTCTCAATTATACCTTCGACTTCGTCTCAATTCACCCCTCTAACAGTCTACAGTAATTCCTCAATTCTCTATCCCTCCTCCATTCTCTATCCCTCCTCTATTCTCTATCCCTCCTCTATTCTCTATCCCTCCTCTATTCTCTATCCCTCCTCTATTCTCTATCCCTCCTCCATTCTCTATCCCTCCTCTATTCTCTATCCCTCCTCTATTCTCTATCCCTCCTCTATTCTCTATCCCTCCTCCATTCTCTATCCCTCCTCCATTCTCTATCCCTCCTCTATTCTCTATCCCTCCTCCATTCTCTATCCCTCCTCCATTCTCTATCCCTCCTCCATTCTCTATCCCTCCTCTATTCTCTATCCCTCCTCCATTCTCTATCCCTCCTCTATTCTCTATCCCTCCTCCATTCTCTATCCCTCCTCTATTGTCTATCCCTCCTCCATTCTCTATCCCTCCTCCATTCTCTATCCCTCCTCCATTCTCAATCCCTCCTCTATTCTCTATCCCTCCTCTATTCTCTATCCCTCCTCTATTCTCTATCCCTCCTCCATTCTCTATCCCTCCTCTATTCTCTATCCCTCCTCTATTCTCTATCCCTCCTCTATTCTCTATCCCTCCTCCATTCTCTATCCCTCCTCTATTCTCTATCCCTCCTCTATTCTCTATCCCTCCTCCATTCTCTATCCCTCCTCTATTCTCTATCCCTCCTCTATTCTCTATCCCTCCTCTATTCTCTATCCCTCCTCTATTCTCTATCCCTCCTCTATTCTCTATCCCTCCTCCATTCTCTATCCCTCCTCTATTCTCTATCCCTCCTCTATTCTCTATCCCTCCTCCATTCTCTATCCCTCCTCCATTCTCAATCCCTCCTCCATTCTCTCGTTTCCTCATTCACTTGATTATTTTCTCTGTCTGTAACACGCGGGGCGGGTTGACTCAGTGCGTCTGTAACACGCGGGGCGGGTTGACTCAGTGCGTTTGTAACACGCGGGGAGGGTTGACTCAGTGCGTCTGTAACACGCGGGGCGGGTTGACTCAGTGCGTCTGTAACACGCAGGGCGGGTTGACTCAGTGCGTCTGTAACACGCGGGGAGGGTTGACTCAGTGCGTCTGTAACACGCGGGGCGGGTTGACTCAGTGCGTCTGTATCACGCGGGGCGGATTGACTCAGTGCGTCTGTAACACGCGGGGCGGGTTGACTCAGTGCGTCTGTAACACGCGGGGAGGGTTGACTCAGTGCGTCTGTAACACGCGGGGAGGGTTGACTCAGTGCGTCTGTAACACGCGGGGCGGGTTGACTCAGTGCGTCTGTAACCACGCGGGGCGGGATGACTCAGTGCGTCTGTATCACGCGGGGCGGATTGACTCAGTGCGTCTGTAACACGCGGGGCGGGTTGACTCAGTGCGTCTGTAACACGCGGGGCGGGTTGACTCAGTGCGTCTGTAACACGCGGGGCGGGTTGACTCAGTGCGTCTGTAACACGCGGGGCGGGTTGACTCAGTGCGTCTGTAACACGCGGGGCGGGTTGACTCAGTGCGTCTGTAACACGCGGGGAGGGTTGACTCAGTGCGTCTGTAACACGCGGGGCGGGTTGACTCAGTGCGTCTGTAACACGCGGGGCGGGTTGACTCAGTGCGTCTGTAACACGCGGGGCGGGTTGACTCAGTGCGTCTGTAACACGCGGGGCGGGATGACTCAGTGCGTCTGTATCACGCGGGGCGGATTGACTCAGTGCGTCTGTAACACGCGGGGCGGGTTGACTCAGTGCGTCTGTAACACGCGGGGCGGGTTGACTCAGTGCGTCTGTAACACGCGGGGCGGGTTGACTCAGTGCGTCTGTAACACGCGGGGCGGGTTGACTCAGTGCGTCTGTAACACGCGGGGCGGGTTGACTCAGTGCGTCTGTAACACGCGGGGCGGGTTGACTCAGTGCGTCTGTAACACGCGGGGCGGGTTGACTCAGTGCGTCTGTAACACGCGGGGCGGGTTGACTCAGTGCGTCTGTAACACGCGGGGCGGGTTGACTCAGTGCGTCTGTAACACGCGGGGCGGTTGACTCAGTGCGTCTGTAACACGCGGGTCGGGTTGACTCAGTGCATCTGTAACACGCGGGGCGGGTTGACTCAGTGCGTCTGTAACACGCGGGGCGGGTTGACTCAGTGCGTCTGTAACACGCGGGGCGGGTTGACTCAGTGCGTCTGTAACACGCGGGGCGGGTTGACTCAGTGCGTCTGTAACACGCGGGGCGGGTTGACTCAGTGCGTCTGTAACACGCGGGCCTGGAGAGAGAACGGATTTCAGCAGAGCCCAGTGAGGCAAGGCAAGTGAAAGCTAATAATCCATGGAAGCGAGAGGAGAAGAGGAGACCCTGTCTGTGTAACAAGGGAATAGGAATTCTACTTATAACCCCACATTGAGAACATCAGACATCAGCGCTGCTAGCTCTGGTAACAAAGCTCTCCTGTAGTTTGAGTGGGTAAATATCTGTGTACAACAATGGACTATCAGCATATATGAGGATATACTTGAGGTTTCACAAGGTTTCTCTATGTACTATGTGAAAAAAAAGCTTATTTTGGACTGAGTACACTTCCACCCTCAGCTCTGGTGTCGAGAGAATAGCGCCTTGTTACTGCTCTTCCTGATGGGATTCAAGGTGACAGACTAATGCTAGTCACACTCTGTAATAGTATTTTTGTAGAAAGATTTGGAAGCTCCGATGTTTTGGACTAGCACTTTTCATTCATCTTGAATCCCCTCAGGAAGAGCGGTAACAAGGCGCTATTCTCTCGACACCAGAGCTGAGGATGGAAGTGTACTCAGTCAAAATAAGCTTTGAGGTCTTTCAACAAAAATAACATTACAGAGACCACTGACACAAAGTGTGTGAGTGCATTTGCGTGTGTCCGCGTGCTTGCGCGTCTTAGCTAGACCAGTGGATCTGCAGGTGGTGCTCCCGGCAGAATTAAAGGGCCACTTGTTTCCAGGGCTGACTTAGAGAGAGCAGATGGAACCAGCTCTCCATCCCTCTCTTCTCCATCTTGTCCCACATTGCTGCTGTCGCCCCATTCATTTTCTGCCAATTCATCTGACACACACACACACACAGACAGGGGTTTCACACGCACACACACACACACACACACAAACTCCTGTGGTAAACTTCTAGGTTGGACACTCGGCAGCTCTTAATGAGCTCAGTCCAGATGTCTCCCCAGGCAACAGAGCATGAGTGGTTAATTAATCAAGTGTGCTCACACACACACGCACGCACCTCAACACTACAACATCCTCTCTCAGAGTTAGAAGGGCATTACATCAGATTATCCTCCCTTATGAGTTGTTCATCATCGGCTAAAGGACCTAAATCGCCTCTTGTCTTTTACTCAGGCAGTTGCGGGACAGCTGCTCGCCAGAGAGGACCCATCCCTGACTTCACAGTTCGCACCTCGTAGAGTAGGAGACGGGGGGGATTCGACACAGCTCTTTCCCGTCCCGTCATTGGTCTGCAGGCCTCAGTCGAGGTCATGTGACGTCTGCAGTCGGTCAATGTGATAATGAGATTTCTGTGGTGAGATATTAAGCGGCAGTACGCAGCCTTCAGAGCCTCAGCCCCTCACAACAGCCTTCAGAAGACACTTACCAGGCCCCTGATGATTCGCCAGGGTTACTGTACATACGACAAGTGCTGATGTGAGTGAGTCTGCCTTCGATGCTGCTGCAGTGTGAATGCAGACCGATGCTCCCTTAGAAGCGATGCGCTACACCGCACTGCACTCATACAGGGATATGCATCTTTTCTGTGCAGTGCCACAGGGTAGGAGTAATGGTGTTTCTGTGTGACCTACTGGAACACCACACCCACAGCTCCCTCTGACTAGACAAACCCTAATAGACAAACCCCACAGCTCCACTTAGATAGGGCCAGCGACACACACACACACACACACACACACACACACACACAAATAGTGTTTTCTCTACCTTCTGTCCGGATGGTGAAGGGGGAGTCCCCAAGCCTCTTGGCTGAGAACTGGCCCCCCAGGGAGGTCATTAGAAAACACAGGCTGAAGAAGCCGATCCCCACCACAAATATCCTGGATGGAGGGATGGGAGGGAAGACAAGACAAGCGAGAGGAGAGAGAGAACGCATGGACGAGAAGAGGGAGGAGAAGGAGAGAAGTGATGAAAGAGGGCGGGAGGGAGGAAAGTGAAAGATTGTTGACGGGAAGAGAGAAGTATGAAGCGATAGGACGAAGGGAGGAAGAGAAGAAAGGAACAGTCAGAAAACAGACAGACAGAAGCACAGTAAAGAACATGCATTAGGAAACACAAGGCAATTAGTCCGACCCAGCTGAGGAAATTAAAGTAAAAACGTCAGGGGCCATTTTAGTTCCCGTCTCCATCCCCCTGCTAACTGGCACCCCATCCATGCATCCTCAGGTTCCCCAATTAGGGACAAGCAGCTCCTTCCAAAATGCCTATAATTGATGTATTGTGTCACGCACACCAGAGATAAAGAGGAGGCTTCCTCCTTCATTCCCCACGGGGCTAAATGAACGCTGCTGGCTGGCTGGCACATTCTGTAACGGACTATGACAGTAAGTAGGGGAGGAGAGGAGTGTACTTTACCCACGCCTCATTCTACCTCGACAGTCCTGTATGTAGGGTACGCTACAGTAGATAAACAACAGCCTCTACCCACCACTACTTTAAAATGTGCATGTTTACACAGCCAGATACAGGATGCCTCTATACTTATGTATCCTCAGAGCAAGTGCATTGGACCGTTATAGTACGTACAGTAGCAACTTCTGCAGTGCTAGCCACATACTGTATGCCTTTGTTACTGTGCCAGCAGTGGAAAGCTAGGACTCACAATAGCGAGACCAATTATTGAATACTTCATACTGTAGCTCGACTCTGAAGCCGAGCGAGTGGAGTTTGCTAGAATGCTGGATTCCGTGAAAGTTTCGACACTCCATGAACAGTAAACAGCGTTGTAATGCTAGTTCAGATTTAACATACTGGGATAATTGCAAGATATTGAATGTAGAACGATGCTGTCAAGAGTGATAAAGAGTGGGGGGGGGGGCTCAGTCCGGCTTTCGACTTACTCTTGAAGGTGGTGATTGTGGAATGCAAAAGGTACAATTTTGAAATTGAGTAGTGCATCATCAGTATTCCTCTTGTCATGTCAGTCATTGCATACCTTAGAGAGCTATTTAGAACAGAAATGTCCAGATCAACCAGCCCATGCCAGCTAATGTTTTTTAGCCCATAGATTTTTTTTGTAATGTTCGAGTCACTCAAATATCACAGGAATACACATTAGACATGGCAAGATGTATAGAAAGTGAGCTTTATTTTCTCTTCACCCCTTGAACAAAATGTGTAGAATTGCAGGAAATAAGCTTTAAAACCTGCTAAATGTTCTCCGCCAACAAGAGGGGTATGAACAGTTTGTGTCATGTACAGTGCTTGTGCATACACAAATAGACGGATGTTCCCCAATGCTGGAAGGGGAGGCCTGAGCGAAAAGGTTTAGGAGCCCCTGATTTAGACAGAGAGCATCATGACAGGATAAGAACCTGAGGTAGGGAAACCACAAACATTTCAGCCTATGAGAAGGAACGGCGTGGAGACATTCATTACTGACGTAGCCATCTTTTTTTTCTTCCAGGAAACTGGAACATTGTGAAATATTACGTCCATCTGCTCCAGCATACTGTGCAGTACGTCTGGATGATTCAATCGCTGTCTGGGGGAACGGAGAGACGAATCCGGTAACAGATTTGACTCCTATAACATTTTTTTTTTTTATCTGGCGAGGGGGGGATGGAGGAAGGTTTGATTACAGCAGGGTGTATCGTGGATTATCGTCCAGAAATCCTAACTGGGATTGGGATTATTTACCTGGCTATGACCATCTGGTCACAAAGCTATTTGAGAAAGTCATAGAGTTGCGGGGTGCGTCCTAGTACTGCTGAATGACTTCATTTTCTGTTCCCTTTCCTTTGGGCCACTGACCATAGATGGGTACAGTAGTTAACAGTGGAGGCTGCTGGGAGAACGGCTCATAATAATGCTAGCAGGGGAGCAAATGGAATGGCATCAAACAGCTGGAAACCATGTGCTTGATGCGTTTGATACCAAATCATTCTGACCATGCTGCTTCTTCCAATCCATTTTGTTCAGTTCAGTGAGTAAACTAAGGGAAATAAGGGGATAAGGACAGCAATGTAATACTATGTGGACACAGTCAAACTCAGAGGGAACAGGAGCTGATTAAATGGAAAAAGCAAAGGGCTAAAGTCAACTTCTCTTTCTAATCCCTCATTTCCCAAATTTCTCCCTGTGACCTTTGGGCTTCTTTGGGCTCTATAATCCTCAACAAGGCCATATGGAGTGTGTGTGTGTGTAATGTGTATGTGTGCGCGTGTGTATGCATAAGTATGCTTTGCCGTGGGCGCGCGTACATGTCCCTAATGCTTCTGCATGGAGATGCAGTGTTCTTTTCAATTATGTGTGCTTCGGAGTGCATGTCTGTCAATGCACTGCGCCCCAGTCCCGTCTCAGGGCGATCGATTCCACCTTTCCTCCCATATCGTTTATCCCCATTTCAAAGCCCCTCCATGAGGGTGATAGAGGACCTGGGGTGATGGAGGGGTGATAATAAAGGAGGATTAGACACAGGGCCTGCCGGACTCCTCTCTAATTAAAACGCTTAAAGTAAATGCTTGGGTCGGGTAATTGGATCAGACGCACAGATCCACTATCTCCTAATTGGCTTGCCGCACGTACCTGCGCTTATCAGATCTCGCCCCCAGGTTGATTGAAGTGAACCGGCGGTTGGCTTGTTGGGTGCTCAGCAGACTGTTTTCGAATAATTTGGTAGGCTGTTTTTTCTGCAGTCTTCCGCCTTCCGCTCATTGTTACTGATGTTAATGGGACAATTAGGATTGCCCTCTGTATAATGATTTTTTAATGGTTTGTTTTGAATGTAGGCTAGTTCACACAGGCATACCAATTCTGATATTTTTACCACTAATTGGTCTTTTGAGGGTAGTTTATTTTTTCCCCTGGTTTACATTCACTCTTCTGCTCGTATTTTCCCTATAAGCAATGGCTTTACTTACTTTTGAAATTACCCTAATAAAGTTTATTGACCAAACGTTGTGAAGGTATGGTGTGGCTGTTATTAATCTCTAGCTACTGCAGGCCTATGATATGAAGGCAGTGTGCCACGGTGCTCCAACTGACTCCGAGGTGAGGAAGACTGTTTCAGGCCTACCAGAGTTACTCCTATAATCTAACAATATAATGCCTATCTTTATGCCATTTTCTTTTTAATAATCTGTGTGTATATATATATATATATATATATATATATATATATATATATATATATATATATATATATATATATATATATATATATATGTATTTTTTAAATGACAAATAAAAAATATATATATATTAATCCAAACTGTGCAGTGGCCAATTGATGAATGGAAAGAGACATCTGATACAAAACACTAAAAAGTTGAACGACATTCATAGATTGTCAAGCCAAGCCTTCGATACTGAGTAGGGAGGGATGGATTTTCTGTTTGTCCAGATTGACAGTCTATTTAGTGTGGTGTTGAAGTGATATTGAAGTCCCCGAAGTCGATATACTTTGTTTCATTGGTTGTGTGTTGCACTGACACAAAAACCTGTTGGTGGAAAATTTGTTGCATATATTTCATATAATCAGAAATATAGCATCAAAATGTTGAAAATCTGATTGCCTGCAGTCGGATCTGATCGTAGTGTAATGAAACAGGCAGGGAGAGTGAGCTCGTCTGTGGTGGTCAGTGAACCCTCAACCTTCTGGCCAGTAGCCCTGCATGGCATCGACTGTGCCACAAAAGTGTGCTGAATTGGCAAAGTTGATATCCACGTTTATAAGCTATATTTATTTGTGTTCATAAACATACATTTTGAGTTAATTCTATGAGGGGGGAGTTTGTTCATTTTACTTACAGTACAAGGGGAGGGTCATTTGTAGCTTTGGGGGGGGGGGCATTTTTTAGACACCTTGAGCTGTACCAGCCCCCCCCCCCC
Organism: Salmo trutta; assembly: GCF_901001165.1. Taxonomy (NCBI): domain Eukaryota; kingdom Metazoa; phylum Chordata; class Actinopteri; order Salmoniformes; family Salmonidae; genus Salmo; species Salmo trutta. The sequence goes on along the minus strand of NC_042970.1, from coordinate 64,819,921 downwards.
CCCCCCCCCCCCCCAGTAAATTTCGATCCCTAACATTGAATCTTTTCACATCAGATCTTTTTCAGAGCTGATCTGAGTGGTCAAAAGACCAATTAGTGAAAAAAAATATCAGAATTGGGCTGCCTTATCTAAATGCAGCCTGATTGAACCTCAAATCTGCACACTAGGATTTGAGGTTGAACCAGAGAAAATTATAGGGGTTTATAAAAATATTTTTTTAAATTCACAGAATGGAGAATTTATATCAATGTTAACCCCTTGGGGGACAGGCCGATTCTCACTGGTCCCCCGTGAGAATCGAACCCACAACCCTGGCATTGCAAACACCATGCTCTACCAACTGAGCCACACGGGATCCACTAAAGAAGGATATGGGCAATGGATCATTTACATACGTATTCACACTCCTCAGTCAATACTTTGTATAAGCATCGTTGGCAGTGATTACAGCTGTGAGTCTTTCTGGGTAAGTCTCTAAGAGCTTTCCACACCTGGATTGTGCAACATTAGCCTATTTTTTATTTTTTTTAACTCTTCAAGCTCTGCCAAATTGGTTGTTGATCATTTCTAAACAACCATTTTCAGGTTTTGCCATAGATTTGAAGTAGATTTAAGTCTAAAGTGTAACTTGGTCACTCAGGAACATTCACTGTCTTCTTTTTAAGCATTTCAGTATAGATTTGGCCTTTGTGTTTTAGGTTATTGTCCTGTTGAAAAATGTACTAATCTCCCAGTGCCTGGTGGAAAGCAGACTGAAGCAGGTTTTCCTCTAGGGTTTTACCTGTGCTTAACTCCAATCCGTTTATTTTTTATTCTGAGAAACGCCCCAGTCCTTAACCACTACAAGCATACCCATAATATTCGCAGTGGTACTCAGTAAAGTGAATTGCTTTGCCAAATGTTTTGCTGTGTTACTTCAGTGCCTTGTTGTAAACAGGATGCATTAATTTCACTCTGTTAAGGTTAATATTGTGGAGTAACTACAATGTTGTTGATCTATCCTCAGTTCTCCTATCACAGCCATAAACTCTGTAACTGTTTTAAAGTCACCATTGGCCTCATGGTGAAATCCCTGCACGATGTATTTCCTCTCTCCGGCAACTGAGTTAGGAAAGACGCTTGTATCTTTGTAGTTACTAGGTGTATCGAAAAACATGATTACATTTTGACATTATGGGGTATTGTGTGTAGGCCCTGGTCAAAAGTAGTCCACTATATGGGGAATATGGTGCCATTTGGGAATATGGTGCCATGCTAATGAAGCAAACCAAGCGATAAGCATTTTATTACCGCTCGCTAGGTTGATAATGCGCTTTACGTGTTTACTGTTGACATACGGATACAGCTGTGAACACAGGAATGTCATCTCTAATTTAATCTCGTTTCTCTGTTAGAGGGAAAAAAACAGCTGGTGTTGTCGGGAGACTCCGTCACAGATTACCAAACACACTCACGCGCATGCAGGATGGCCATGCTTTTAAAAAATAAATGTGATATTCCATGAAAATATATTCATTTGTAACACATGTGCCGGGTGTTATAAATGAATACCTAAGCCTAGAGTGGAAATATTAGGCTACACATTCTTTGTCTCTTACCTGAACGGTTTGAACGTCACAAGCCATCTTCTAACCATTATTTTACCGTCGATGTTGCCAGTAATCATTTCCCAAAACACGCAACCAAACAAGCGACCCCCGACATCGTTAACCTCGCAACCTGGGCCTCGACTAGGTGCTGAAACTGCTGCACGCCGCCTGCGTTTTAGGGCTTCAACTCCGAGAAAATAGTCAGATGTAAGATTGTATCCATAAGTTTTCGTTTAATTGAATACGCGAACAGCAGCTTAAACCAGAGTTCTGACTTCTTGAAATTTGAGCGAAGTCTGTTTTTAATCCTACGATTTAGATTGCATTATGTCACTTTGCAAATTAAATAAATAATCTCGATTTTAGTCGCTGCAGGTTGTCCGGATAACTGGAACGATACGGTCTGGTTTGTCGCGTATTAGAGTAGCATTCCTCAAAGCAGATGTGGAAGAAAATATGAATCAGTTGATTTCTCTGCAACTTGGTCTCCAAAATCCCTGTCCCCAATGTGTACTGTGGACTCTCGGAGAACGAAGTCTATTGGGTACCTTTCCTCTCTGAAGAAAGCGACGAACTAATGCGCGTTAGAGCGTTTGTCCTCCCGTATCCTTTCGGGGCTTTACTCAACCTCCTATCCACGCGAGTGCTTTTGGGTGTCTGGTTCGGGAGGGATGAGAAATTGCAGTGCGTTTGATAGGTAGGCTGCTACCTTAAGCACACGTTTCGTTATAGCGCCATCTACGGTTATTGTTCAAAACACATTGTGCCACCAGTGACATTTATATCAATTCAAGTTTTGCTGACTTAGATCATTATTGTGCAAAATAGACAATTTAGTTACCATGCCTTGCATTGGCAATTTTATAATATTGCATATTGTAAAAACTATTTGTCCGGTAGCTCTTTCAAACAAATATTTGTGTAAGTTACTCATATTCCAATGTCTCTTCAAAGAAATGCCACGCTGATAGCTCATCCAGAGGCGGAGATATTCATCCTCCGTTATAGCTGTCGCTGTCTATTTCAGGACCGTGGACAGCGACCAAACTCTACATCGATTCGGATGCAACAGTGACACCCAGCGGTCACTTGAACGGCGAACATGGATTCGTCTCATAATAACGACATTCCCTTATATTATACTGCAATGTTGCTTCATTGGTAAAGGTGTTTATATATGCATCCAGAATACACCGAGTTGTCCTATATTAAAAGGTAAGAAGTTAGTGGTTTGATTAACTATAAACCTGCAAACTGACACTGAATTTGTGGCATTTCCTCTGGGAAAGATACAGTAAGTCGCTGAGCTGCTCAAACCGCTGAACGTGAAACTATCATCAGAATTGAATCCGACACACAATAAGCTATAAGACTACTCTGCACATTCCCTGTGGGCCTGGAATGGGCCGATGTATAAAAAAAAGCACCAAAAAGGAGAGAAAATCATATTCAGACACATCACAAGTTCCATCACACTTTCCAGCTCTCTGAATCACTGGTGCGGCGGAGCAGAAATCGGCACAGAGCGAGTCAGTGTGAGAGCAGATCTGTAGGGGCCCAAATGCAGATGACAGAAAATAGAAATCTCCAGCTCAGTCATGCATGAGAGAGACATTGATGTGTCACTTTGACTGACAGGCAGCGCATTGGCCCACCAAATTAAGGTACAGTATCACTGGTTCAGGGGACTCTGTTTTGGTCTATTCTCAGTCTGTTGTAGAAAAAACACTATTGTGAATTAGGGATACCTGTTGATGATTTTACACTCTCTACCGAAATGAACAGGAAGGGAATTAACTTTCCCATATTGGGCGGCATACTCAGGTGGCTGACCATGTGTTGCTTCCAGCCTGTCACAAATGGATAACAAAATATAATTCTATTATATCCTTTCCATGTCCCCTGCAAATACTTGTGGATGTTTGCACACACACACACACACACACACACACACACACACACACACACACACACCTCCATGAATGAGAAAAGAGATCAAAGCAGTCTAAAGATCATTCTGTCACAGACATACACTCATTTGCTCTGCAGTGGCACGGGGCTCCACTCCTCACAGTGGGCAGAAATAACCCTTAACACCATTGGCAGTTTACTGAGACACGTAGTGTTATGGCTAAACCTGCTCCGTGTCCAGTTCTGCACCATAGTGGATCCAACCCAATGTTCAGTACCTGCTGTCATTCTGGTACTCAACGCACAATGGCAACTATCAGTATAGCTGCAGACTGTGCAAGAGTGTATAAAGCCCTGGTCCTTGTCAGAGTGTTATACATGAGGGATGTATAACACTGAAATCAGCATAACTGGTGTCATCCATATACCATACCAACAGACTGTAACAGTAGACAGACAGAGACAGGAGGGAGTATGGTGCCAGCATCAGTAACAGAGAAAGAAGTCATTTAATTTCTCTAGCTTCAAAAAAAGTTACCAGGGGCCTCATTTATATATATATATGATTTATACTTGAACTTAGTCGTAAGATCATTTCCGACGGTGTGCTTACGTTCGATTCATAAAAGATACTTGCTTACGCAGGTTTTAAGAAGCCCATTTGTAATTTACGCACCTGTGATCTGTAAATCTCAAATGACCTTCAAATTGACGGCACCTGCCCTTCAGCAGTCCGATGGTGCGCTCCACAGCCGACCTTGTTCTGCCGTGCGCCAAATTGTAGCGCATTTCCTCTGCTGTTCCTGGACCGGCAAAGATAGTGAAAGACACGTTTTCAGTGGATAACCCCAGTCACCTAATAGGGTAACACACCTAATCGTTGTGTTACATTCTTTTGCACGTTTAATAGGCTATTATACACCTTTTTTTATATATATAACTCACAGAGAAGCCACCCGCCTCCACTCTCACCAGCTTCTAGACGCAGGCCTACTCTGCTGTGCAACAGAATGAATGAGTGGTGCGTACTCCCTGGCCACTTGGAGCATACATTGAGTAGTCGCATACGGGCATCACAGCTGATCTGAACATTCCATTAATGGAAATTCTTCTTGTTAACATATATATGTTCATCTACAGACGGTGTGCGTAAGGCAAAATGCATGCAGTCAACTGCACCTATGACCCCTGGGAAATTTAATTAGCGGACAAACTCGGCTTTCTCGCGCGTCTGTTCGTCGGCTGTAAATGGGAAACTAATGTATCTCGTGGACAATACGTGTGGAATCGCCTCGAGCATTTGTGGCAGGATGCGGCTGAATGATGGCTGTGATATACCCACGCACAAATCTAACAGAACATTTCTTGGGAGACGATAGCGATTTACAAGACATGGATCATCATGCGTAAAAAAGTAATTCCGGTCTCTGAAAACTCTCTCCCTTCTAAAAGCACGGTTTTCAATGTCTTCCAATAACGCAAGAACAGCCATGGTTACTTTTTTCTAATTTGACACACTATTTATAGAACATCCATCCTGTTTTTAATTCAAAACACCTAGAGTCTGGCGATTAATTCCTCACACCTTTAATTGATCCTTCCTAACAAATTGTTCATAAAGCTAAAGCAAAGTTCACCACATGCTTGGACGTATATGCGTCCCAATCTGCAATGCCCCTACATAACCATCAGGAAAATCACTTATGTCAAGTCTAGACTTTGCGTAGAGATAAGATCATTTCCAGGTCAAAGTAAGGTTTTCTAAATAACTACATATACGTGGTATTCTACGTAAGTCATACTTAAGATCAAAATTGATTGTAAGTCCGTTTTATAAATGGGGCACCTGATTTCTGACGACACAAGTCGTCTGTGTTCTATTACCAAGGGAAACAAAGCCTATGAAATAATATTTGTCTGGGTGCAGGATGGTAAATCACGCTAGATTGTAGGCTTCTGGACAGGGCTGATAACCCTGTGTTGAAAAGGAGAAGCTGTTTGTGTGGTGAAAAGGGAGAGCGAATTGATTTGTGTCAAAGGCTTCTCGTTTGGTTTGATTTGAACAAAGAGCAAGAACACAGGCCATGCGGAACGTAATTTTAAATCCGTTGTTTTGCCAGCCAAAGATGACAGTTGAGGTAAGGTCGATGTTGTTGGCTGGGGATACTCTGTTTTGAATAATGCACAGTGATCACATACTCTACTGCCAATGTTACCGATCTAATTTAATTCACAATGGCACCTTGAGGAACTCTACAGCTAGGAATGTGCTGTCACTGCTGAAAGGCTTTTCCCGTGGTATGTTAGTCCTGTAAATAGAAACCATACAGGAGAGTGGAGTTATGAGAAGCAGATTGTAATCTAGTATAGCATTTGTAGACAGAGTACACACATGATCCATATGTTCATGTTTGGCTTGGGATCTAGCTAGTTGACACACGGAGTACTTCAACTAACCTTTGATTCTGGGCTCAGTGCAAAGCCAAACCTAAACTCAGCCCAGTTTAGGAATCCTCACTATTGTGAATTAGGGAGACCTGTTACGATTTTACCTGCACTAATCTGAACAGAGGATGAAAGCAATATTATTATAATTTATTTAACTAGGCAAGTCGGTTAAGAACAAGTTGTTATTTACAATGACAGCTTGGGAACAATGGGTTAACTGCCTTGTTCAGGGGCAGAACAACAGATTTCTACTTTGTCACCTCAGAAGATTTGATCTAGCAACCTTTTGGTTACTAGCCCAACGCTCTAACCACTAGGCTCTCTGTCTAGCAGGTGAGCACTGTTACCTGTCCAGTCCTTTGTGATGGAGTGAAGGTTACATAGGAAGAGCAAAAGGAAGCCTATTTTAAATGATCAGTTTCATTTTCCTCGTCCTCCCTCTTCTCCTTGCTCCCCTAATAAAGACTGGCTAATTGGGTGTCTGAGAGTCGAGATAAACAAACAAAAACAATTAAGGCTGAACTGTAATTGAAAAAAGTAGCTAATGAATAATCGTTAATCATTCTGGCTGCGTCTTAAATGGCATCTTATTCCCTATACAGTTCATTATTTTGACTAGGACCCATAGGGCTCTGGTCAGAAGTAGTGCACTAAAGAGTGAATAGGTGTGCTATTTGGGATGTAAACTCTGTTCCCTCCTATCCGACCATTCTATTGTTTCTCATTCCATCAGCTTTTTGTTCCAATTAGCAATCTCTTTCTTTGGACTAACGGATGTAAAAAGAGGGGGAGCGATACAGACAAATGGAGGGATGAAGAGAATCGATGGAGAAGTGGAGAAGAGACGCGTAGAGAGCGGACGCAACAATAACGGACATTGATCTATTTGTAATGAATGGGATAAATCAGTGGGAAAGGGGAATACCTAGTCAGTTGTACAACTGAATGCATTCAACTGAAATGTGTCTTCCACATTTAACCCGATGTCTTGTGTGTGTGTGTGTGTACATGAGCATTCAGGAGTTGTTCTCAATCACAGGTGTAATAAAATTGCTAATATTTCCCTCTCATCTCTACCCAAATAATTTGGGTTGCCGGATCCTTTCGCTTTATTTATTGGCAATCCAAGATGGCATAGCAGTCTTTGTGTTTGTCTTATCCCATGACCCTACCTCAACTAGTTTCTTTGTTTTTTCGTATACATCTTAATCTCACTAATTCTCACTTTCCATCTACAAACTGAATATACTTTCCTGCAGTCTTCCTCGCCCAATGTGGTAGGGATCTGCTATTTTTATACTTTTTAATTGGAACCCCCATCAGAAGCTGGCCAGCTCACTATCTACTAGCTAGTAGTCAGCTAGCCACTGCTAGCTGTCTTCACCGTTAGCTCGGACACCAGCCAGCTTTAGCTCGGTCAAAACCTGCCAGTCTGCACAGCACGATATATCAACCCAGAGCATATCGGACTGCTTTTCTCTATCACATTGCCGGATTCCTGCCACAAGCTCTGGACTATTACACTGGATCATCACAGCTAGCTAGATGCAACCGAGTGGCTATTGCTGGCTAACGCCTCTGTCCTGAAGCAAGCACCAGTTAGCCTTGAGCTAGCCTCAAGCTAGGCCCATCTCCCGGCTAGCCGAAGAGGTATACCAGCTATTTCTTGGGCTACAATACCTCTTTTGCCAATTGGCCTGGACCCTTTATTGCCGACACGGAACCCCGCCGATCCATCACGACTGGTCTGCCGACGTAATCGTCCAATGTGGTTTCAACAGGCTTTTCCGTTGCGATGTCCCCGAAGACCCATCTGCTAGCCCTGCTCGCTAGCGTTCTGAATGCCATGTCTCCCACTCACCTAGCGTAGTAGCGACTACCGAAAGGCTCCCTGACTCACCTATTGCTGTTCATTGGACCCTATGATCACTCGGCTACACATGCCTCTCCCTAATGTCAATATGCCTTATCTACTGCTGTTTCGGTTAGTTATTGTTTTATTTCACTGTAGAACCCCCAGTCCCGCTCAACATGCCTAGATAGCTCTTTTGTCCCACCCCCCCACACATGCGGAGACCTCACCTGGCTTAGCGGATGTCTCCAGAGATGCAAGCTCTCTCATCGTCACTCAATGCCTAGGTTTACCTCCACTGTACTCACATCCTACCATACCATTGTCTGTACATTATGCCCTGAATCTATTCTACCATGCCCAGAAATGTGCTCCTTTTATTTTCTGTTCCCAACGCAGAAGACGACCAGTTCTTATAGCCTTTAGCTGTACCCTTATCCTACTCCTCCTCTGGTGATGTAGAGGTTAAGCCAGGCCCTGTAGCCCCCAGCACTACACCTATTCCCCAGGCACTCTCATTTGTTGACTAAAAGCCTTGGTTTCATGCATGTTAACATCAGAAGCCTCCACCCTAAGTTTGTTTATTCACTGCTTTAGTACACTCCGCCAACCCTGATGTCCTAGCCGTGTCTGAATCCTGGCTTAGGAAGGCCACCAAAAATTCAGAAATTTCCATCCCCAACTACAACATTTTCCGACAAGATAGAACTGCCAAAGGGGGTGGAGTTGCAATCTACTATAGAGAGCCTGCAAAGTTCATAGATATCATCCTGACCAACTTGACCTTTAAATTCACCTCTGCTGTCTTCAACCAGGATCTCAGCGATCACTGCCTCATTGTCTGCATCCGTAATGGGTCCGCAGTCAAACGACCGCCCCTCATCACTGTCAAACGCTCCCTAAAACACTTCAGTGAGCAGGCCTTTCTAATTGACCTGGCCCAGGTATCCTGGAAGGATATTGACCTCATCCCGTCAGTAGAGGATGACTGGTTGTTCTTTAAAAGTGCTTTCCTCACCATCTTAAACAAGCATGCCCCATTCAAAAAATGTAGAACTAAGAACAAGTATAGCCCTTGGTTCACTCCAGACTTGACTGCCCTTGACCAGCACAAAAACATCCTGTGGCATACTGCATTAACATCAAACAGCGCCCGCGATATGCAACTTTTCAGGGAAGTCAGGAACCAATATACACAGTCAGTTAGGAAAGCTAAGGTTAGCTTTTTCAAACATAAATTTGCTTCCTGTAGCACTAATTCCAAAGGTTTTTGGGACACTGTAAAGTCCATGGAGAATAAGAGCAGCTGCCCACTGCCCTGAGGCTAGGAAACACTGTAACCACCGAAAAATGTACGATAATCGAGAATTTCAATAAGCATTTTCTAGGTTGGCCATGCTTTCCACCTGGCTATCCCTACTCCGGCCAACAACTCTGCACCCCCCACAGCAACTTGCCCAAGCCCCCTTCCCCCACTTCTCCTTCACCCAAATCCAGATAACTGATGTTCTGAAAGAGCTGCACAATCTAGATCCCTACAAATTAGCTGGGCTAGACAATCTGGACCCTCTCTTTCTAAAATTATCAGCTGAGACCGTACTGTGCAGCCGTCTTCATTGACCTGGCCAAGGCTTCGACTCTGTCAATCACCGCATTCTTATCTGCAGACTCAATAGCCTTGGTTTCTCAAATGACTGCCTCGCCTGGTTCACCATCTACTTAGATAGCGTTCAGTGTGTCAAACGGAGGGCCTGTTGTCCGGACCTCTGGCAGTCTCTATGGGGGTGCCACAGGGTTCAATTATTGGGCTGACTCTTTTCTCTGTATTTATCAATGATGTCGCTCTTGCTGCTGGTGATTCTCTGATCCACCTCTACGCAGACGACACCATTCTGTATATATCTGGCCCTTCTTTGGACACTGTGTTAACAAACCTCCAAACGAGCTTCAATGCCATACAACACTCCTTCCGGGGCCTCCAACTGCTTGTAAATGCTAGTAAAACTAAATGCATGCTCTTCAACTGATTGCTGCCCTCACCCGCCCACCCGAATTGCATCGCTACTCTGGACGGTTCTGACTTAGAATATGTGGACAACTACAAATACATTGGTGTCTGGTTGGACTAAACTCTCCTTCCAGACTCACATTAAGCATCTCCAATCCAAAATTAAATCTAGAATCAGCTTCCTATTTCGCAACAAAGCCTCCTTCACTCATGCTTCCAAACATACCCTCGTAAAACTGACTATCCTACCGATCCTTGACTTGAGCGATGTCATTTACAAAATAGCCTCCAACGCTACTCAGCAAATTGGATGTAGTCTATCACAGTGCCATCCGTTTTGTCACCAAAGCCCCATATACTACTCACCACTGCGACCTGTATGCTCTCGTTGGCTGGCCCTCGCTACATATTTGTCACCACACCCACTGGCTCCAGGTAATCTATAAGTCTAGGTAAAGCCCCGCCTTATGTCAGCTCACTGGTCACCATAGCAACACACACCCGTAGCACCTGCTCCAGCAGGTATATTTCACTGGTTATCCCCAAAGCCAACACCTCTTTTCCACCCCAGTATCTCTATTCTCTACTTGCACATCATCAACTGCTCATCTATCACTACAGTGTTAATGCCAAATTGTAATTATTTTGCCACTATGGCCTATTTATTGCCTTACCTCCCTAATCTTTCTACATTTGCACACACTGTGCATAGATTTCTCTATTGTGTTATTGACTGTACGTTTGTCTATCCCACGTGTAACTCTGTTGTTGTTTTTGTCGCACTGCTTTGCTTTATCTTGGCCAGGTCGCAGTTGTAAATGAGAACTTGTTCTCAACTTGCCTACCTGGTTAAATAAAGGTGAAACATAAAAAATAAAACAGCATTATGAGGCTGCGTTGAGACAATGACTTATCAATGACCCAAGCCCAGCTCAGTTAATCCATACCATTGTGTCGCTGAATCATCATAATGCTTTAGCAAATGTACATTACACCAGGAGCATTGGAAGACACAATGGAAGTAATCTAATTTATGTCCCTCTAACTGCCCTGAATGCCTCTGCTGATCTTACAGTTGTATAATTCTATGCAGCAATCGTGCCTATGAACCAAATGTATGCTGTTAGCACTGTGGCGGTGTGCTCTAGTATGAAGTCCACTGTGTGCAGCTCACCCTGCACTAACATAAATAACATGAGAATATCTACTTCTGCTAAGCTTCCCAGTAAAGCAATAAAAACAAGCAAGCCTTACAGAAAAGTGCTCAAAATAGCCCATGTTAACCTACAGTTGAAGTCAGAAGTTTACATACACTTAGGTTGGAGTCATTAAAACTCGTTTTTCAACCACTCCACAAATTTCTTGTTAACTATAGTTTTGGCAAGTCGGTTAGGACATCTACTTTGTGCAGGACACAAGTAATTTTTCCAACAATTGTTTACAGACAGATTATTTCACTTATAATTCACTGTGTCGCAATTCCAGTGGGTCAGAAGTTTACATACACCAAGTTGACTGTGCCTTTAAACAGCTTGGAAAATTCCAGAAAAAAATGTCATGGCTTTAGAAGCTTCTGATAGGCTAATTGACATCATTTGAGTCAATTGCAGGTGTACCTGTGGATGAATTTCAAGGCCTACCTTCAAACTCAGTGCCTCTTTGCTTGACATCATGGGAAAATCAAAAGAAATCAGCAAAAACCTCAGAAAAAAGTGGGTCATCCTTGGGAGCAATTTCCAAACGCCTGAAGGTACCACGTTCATCTGTACAAACAATAGTACGCAAGTAGAAACACCATGGGACCACACAGCCATCATACCGCTCAGGAAGGAGACACATTCTGTCTCCTAGAGATGAACGTACTTTGGTGCGAAAAGTGCAAATCAATCCCAGAACAACAGCAAAGGACCTTGTGAAGATGCTGGAGGAAACAGGTACAAAGTATCTATATCCACAGAAAAATGAGTCCTATATCGACATAACCTGAAAGGCCGCTCAGCAAGAAAGAAGCCACTGCTCTAAAACCGCCATAAAGAGCCAGACTACGGTTTGCAACTGCACATGGGGATAAAGATCATACTTTTTGGAGAAATGTCCTCTGGTCTGATGAAACAAAAATAGAACTGTTTGGCCATAATGACCATCGTTATGTTTGGAAGATAAAGGGGGAGGCTTGCAAGCCGAAGAACACCATCCCAACCGTGAAGCACGGGGGTGGCAGCATCATGTTGTGGGGTTGCTTTGCAGCAGGAGGGACTGGTGCACTTCACAAAATAGATGGCATCATGTGGGAGGAAAATTATGTGTATATATTGAAGCAACATCTCAAGACATCAGTCAGGAAGTTAAAGCTTGGTCGCAAATTGGTCTTCCAAATTGACAATGACCCCAGGCATACTTCCAAAGTTGTGGCAAAATGGCTTAAGGACAACAAAGTCAAGGTATTGGAGTGGCCATTACAAAGCCCTGACCTTAATCCTATAGAACATTTGTGGGCAGAACTGAAAAAGCATGTGCGAGCAAGGAGGCCTACAAACCTGACTCATTTACATCAGCTCTGTCAGGAGTAATGGGCCAAAATTCACCCAACTTATTGTGGAAGCTTGTGGAAGGTTATACTAAACGTTTGACCCAAGTTAAACAATTTAAAGGCAATGTTACCAAATACTAATTGAATGTATGTAAACTTCTGACCCACTGGGAATGTGATGAAAGAAATAAAAGCTGAAATAAATCCTTCTCTCTACTATTATTCTGACATTTCACATTCTTAAAATAAAGTGGTGATCCTAACTGACCTAAGACAGGGAATTGTTACTAGTATTAAATGTCAGGAATTGTAAACTTCCGACTTCAACTGTACATGTGGCTTAAGAAACAAGGTTCATGAATTTCATCATTTGCTAGTTACAGATGACATTCATATTCTTACTATCTCTGAAATTCACTTAGACAATACCTTTGATGATACAGTGGTAGCAATACAAGGTTATAACATTTTCAGAAAATATACTAATGCCACTGGTGGAGATGTTGCTGTTTTATATTCAGAACCACATTCCTGTAGAGATCCTTTCTAATCTTATGTTAAATACTGTTGAAGTAATATGGCTACAGGTCCATCTGCCTCACCTAAAGCCCATTATTGTGGGAAGCCGCTATAGACCACCAAGTGCTAATAGTCACTATCTCGATAACGTGTGAAATGCTTGATAATGTATGTGATATAAATAGAGGGGTATATTTTCTCTCAGATTTAAATATTTACTGGCTTTCATCAAGCTGCCCACTCAAGAAAAAGCTTCAAACTGTAACCAGTGCCTGCAACCTGGTTCAGGTTATCAATCAACCTACCAGGGTAGTTACAAACAGCACAGGAATGAAAACATCAACATGTATTGGTCACATCTTTACCAACGCTGCAGAAATGTGCTTGAAAGCAGTATCCAGATGCAAAGGATGTAGTGATCACAATATAGTAGCCATATCTAGGAAAACCAAAGTTCCAAAGGCTGGGCCTTATATAGTGTATAAGCGGTCATGCAATAGGTTTTGTAGTGATTCCTATGTTGTTGATGTACATAATATTTGTTGGTCCGTGGTGTGTAATGAGTAGCAAACAGATGTTGCATTTGACACATTTATGAAATTGCTTATCCCAGTTACTAAAAGCACGCACCCATTAAGAAAATGACTGTAAAACTTAAATCCCAGTGGATTGATGAGGAATTGAGCAATTGTATGGTTGAGAAGAATGAGGCGAAAGGAATGGCAAATAAGTCTGGCTGCACAACCAATTGGAAAACGTACTGCAAATTGAGAAATCATGTGTCTAAACTGAATAAAACTATGAAGAAACTACACTATGATACAAAAAAATGACATAAAGAATGATAGTAAAACACTTTAGAGTACCTTAAATGGAATTTTTGGAAAAAAGGCAAACTCAGGTCCATCATTCACTGAATCAGATGGCTCATTCATCACAAAACCGACTGATATTGCCAACTACTTTAATTATTTTTTAATTGGCAAGATTAGCAAACTTAGGCATGACATGCCAGCAACAAACACTGACACTACACATCCAAGTATATCTGACCAAATTTTGAAAGACAAGAATTGTAATTTTGAATTCCATAAAGTGAGTGAGGAAGAGGTGAATTTAAAAAAAATCTATCAACAATGACAAGCCACCGGAGTCTGACAACCTGGATGGAAAATTACTGAGGATAATAGCAGACGATATTGCCACTCCCATTTACCATATCTTCAATTTAAGCCGACTAGAAAGTGTGCCCTCAGGCCTGGAGGGAGGCAAAAGATATTCCGCTACCTACGGTGAGAGAAAAAAATATTTGATCCCCTGCTGATTTTGTACATTTGTCCACTGACAAAGAAATGATCAGTCTATAATTTTAATGGTAGGTTTATTTGAACAGTGAGAGACAGAATAACAAAAAAATCCAGTCAACGCATGTCAAAAATGTTATAAATAGATTTGCATTTTAATGAGGGAAATAAGTATTTGACCCCCTCAATCAGAAAGATTTCTGGCTCCCAGGTATTTTTTATACAGGTAACGAGCTGAGAATAGGAGCACACTCTTAAAGGGAGTGCTCCTAACCACAGCTTGTTACCTGTAAAAAAGACATCTGTCCACAGAAGCAATCAATCAATCAGATTCCAAACTCTCCACCATGGCCAAGACCAAAGAGCTTTCGAAGGATGTAAGGGACAAGATTATAGACCTACACAAGGCTGGAAATGGGCTACAATACCATCGCCAAGCAGCTTGGTGAGAAGGTGACAACAGTTGGTGCGATTATTCGCAAATGGAAGAAACACAAAAGAACTGTCAATCTCCCTCGGCCTGGGGCTCCATGCAAGATCACACCTCGTCGAGTTGCAATGATCATGAGAACGGTGAGGAATCAGCCCAGAACTACACGGGAGGATCTTGTCAATGATCTCAAGGCAGCTGGGACCATAGTCACCAAGAAAACAATTGGTAACACACTACGCCGTGAAGGACTGAAATCCTGCAGCGCCCGCAAGGTCCCCCTGCTCAAGAAAGCACATATACATGCCCTTCTGAAGTTTGCCAATGAACATCTGAATGATTCAGAGGACAACTGGGTGAAAGTGTTGTGGTGAGATGAGACCAAAATGGAGCTCTTTGGCATCAACTCAACTTGCCGTGTTTGGAGGAGGAGGAGGAATGCTCCCTATGACCCCCAAGAACATCATCCCCACCGTCAAACATGGAGGTGGAAACATTATGCTTTGGGGGTGTTTTTCTGCTAAGGGGACAGGACAACTTCACTGCATCAAAGGGACAATGGACGGGGCCATGTACCGTCAAATCTTGGGTGAGAACCTCCTCCCCTCAGCCAGGGCATTGAAAATGGGTCGTGGATGGGTATTCCAGCATGACAATGATCCAAAACACACGGCCAAGGCAACAAAGGAGTAGCTCAAGAAGAAGCACATTAAGGTCCTGGAGTGGCCTAGCCAGTCTCCAGACCTTAATCCCATAGAAAATCTGTGGAGGGAGCTGAAGGTTCGAGTTGCCAAACGTCAGCCTCGAAACCTTAATGACTTGGAGAAGATCTGCAAAGAGGAGTGAGACAAAATCCCTCTTGAGATGTGTGCAAACCTGGTGGCCAACTACAAGAAACGTCTGACCTCTGATTGCCAACAAGGGTTTTGCCACCAAGTACTAAGTCATGTTTTGCAGAGGGGTCAAATACTTATTTCCCTCATTAAAATGCAAATCATTTTATAACATTTTTGACATGCGTTTTTCTGGATTTTTTTGTTGTTATTCTGTCTCTCGCTGTTCAAATAAACCTACCATTAAAATTATAGACTGATCATTTCTTTGTCAGTGGGCAAACGTACAAAATCAGCAGGGAATCAAATACTTTTCCCCCCTCTCTGTAAGTATAGTAAAGCCCCTTTAACCTGCTCAAATAGCCGACCATTCAGCCTGTTACCAACCCGTAGTAAAGTTTTGGAAAAAATGGTGTTTGACCAGATTCAACGCTATTTTACAGTAAACAAATTGTCAGACTTTCAGCAGGCTTATGGGGAAGGGCATTCAACAACAACAGCACTTACACAAATGACTGATTGGCTGAGAGAAATTGATGATAAAAAGATTGTGGGGCTATTTTGTTAGACGTCAGTGCGGCTTTTGACATTATCAATCATATTCTTCTACTGGAAAAACGTATGTGTTATGGCTTACACCCCCTGCTATATTGTGGATAAAGAGTTACCTGTAACAGAGGGTGAACACAGAGGGTGTTCTTTAATGGAAGCCTCTCCAACATAATCCAGGTAGAATCAGGAATTCTACTTGGATTAGCTAACACAACATGCCATTGGAACACAGGAGTGATGGTTGCTAATAATGGGCCTCTGTACGCCTATGTAGATATTCCTTTACAAATCAGCCGTTTCCAGGTACAATATTCATTTACAAAATTAACAATGTCTACACTGTAATGGTCATCGTATGGAATAGACCAAGGCGCAGCGGGTTGAGTGCTCATATTTACTTTTATTTGAACACTGAAAAAACAAAACAAGAAAACGAACGAACAACAAACAGTCTTGCAGGCTACACACAGCAATGCAAAAACAACTTCCCACAAAAGACAGGTGGAAAAAAGGGCTACCTAAGTATGACTCCCAATCAGCAACAACGATGTACAGCTGTTCCTGATTGAGAGCCATAGAAAAACCATAGAAATACAAAACATAGAACAATACCCAAAAACCCTGGGACACATAAAACAAACACCCCTCTTACATAAGAACATATCCCAAAAACCCTGAACCACATAAAACAAACACCCCCTGCCACGCCCTGACCAAACTATAATAACAAATAACCCCTTTACTGGTCAGGACGTGACAACACAGTATTTCTGATCAATTTTATGTTATTTTAATGGACAAAAAATGTGCTTTTCTTTAAAAAACAAGGAAATTTCTAAGTGACCCCAAACTTTTGAACAGTAGTGTAAGTTAATACCTGTTTTGCTCCGTTTGTTTCCGTTTAAGAAACGATTCAACAGAATTGGTGGAATTAATACACCCCTGATCACATGTAAACACAGTTCACTTTCATAGTAGCCACGTTGTATTCTCCTTTCACCTTTTCCTTTTGATTGTGGACTGCAATGCACAACACATCAGCTGTATGTGACCATGCGAAAAAACCTTTCCAAGCCAAACCATATCATAACCGCTACACAGACCCTACATCGTTGTCACCATATTAGCTAAAGTAAAGTCCTAGTCAACATAGCTAATATAACTAACACGTTAGTAAACCTGCTACAATCATGCAGCATAGTGTACAGTCAGTTAGCAGTTCAGCAGTACACCGGTGGGCCCCAGTGGCAATAAATTAGTAAAAGCTTACCTTGACTTGGAAGAATTCCAGTGTTGTGCTGGATAGGCATAGCCAGCTAGCTAACATAGCATTCCTCTGTTTGAGCTAGCTGCATTTGCTGGCTAAATAAGTGAACATGAGTATGTGAAAGTGAAAAAAACATGACTTTTCTCTCTCTCTCTCTCGCTTCTTCTTAATTTTTTAAGAAAGTAATTTGTTCAAAACTGTTATCTTTCTCTTTGAGTCAGCTACTCACCACATGTTATGCACTGCAGTGCTAGCTAGCTGTAGCTTATGCTTTCAGTACTAGATTCATTTCATGCTGCAAGAGCTCTGATAGGTTGGAGGATGTCCTCTGGAAGTTGTCATTATTAGTGTTTAAATCTATGGAAGGGGGTGAGAACCATGAGCCTCCTAGGTTTTTTTTATTGAAGTCAATGTACCCACAGAAGGACGGAAGCTAGCTGGCCTCTGGCTACACCATGGTGCTACCCTACAGAGTGCTGTTGAGGCTACTGTAGACCTTCATTGCAAAACAATGTGTCTTAATCAATTATTTGGTGATGTGAATATAATTAGTAAAGTTTTATCTAAAAATGAAACATTTCAAATGTTTTACTATTTTTATTTTGTATGAAATTCACTGAGGAGGATGGTCCTCTCCTTCCTCCTCTGAGGAGCCTCCACTGCAAGTCAAAACTCTTTCTTTACCTCACTCAAACAAACACACAGATCAAATCAAAATCTTTCTCAGGTAATGGCTCATATATTTACATTTACATTTACATTTAAGTCATTTAGCAGACGCTCTTATCCAGAGCGACTTACAAATTGGTGCATTCACCTATAATATCCAGTAGAACAACCACTTTACAATAGTGCATCTAAATCTTTTAAAGGGGGGGGGGGGGTTAGAAGGATTACTTTATCCTATCCCAGGTATTCCTTAAAGAGGTGGGGTTTCAGGTGTCTCCGGAAGGTGGTGATTGACTCCGCTGTCCTGGCATCGTGAGGGAGCTTGTTCCACCATTGGGGTGCCAGAGCGGCGAACAGTTTTGACTGGGCTGAGCGGGAACTGTGCTTCCTCAGAGGTAGGGAGGCGAGCAGGCCAGAGGTGGATGAACGCAGTGCCCTTGTTTGGGTGTAGGGCCTGATCAGAGCCTGAAGGTACGGAGGTGCCGTTCCCCTCACAGCTCCGTAGGCAAGCACCATGGTCTTGTAGCGGATGCGAGCTTCAACTGGAAGCCAGTGGAGAGAGCGGAGGAGCGGGGTGACGTGAGAGAACTTGGGAAGGTTGAACACCAGACGGGCTGCGGCGTTCTGGATGAGTTGTAGGGGTTTGATGGCACAGGCAGGGAGCCCAGCCAACAGCGAGTTGCAGTAATCCAGACGGGAGATGACAAGTGCCTGGATTAGGACCTGCGCCGCTTCCTGTGTGAGGCAGGGTCGTACTCTGCGAATGTTGTAGAGCATGAACCTACAGGATCGGGTCACCGCCTTGATGTTAGTGGAGAACGACAGGGTGTTGTCCAGGATCACGCCAAGGTTCTTAGCACTCTGGGAGGAGGACACAAGGGAGTTGTCAACCGTGATGGCGAGATCATGGAACGGGCAGTCCTTCCCCGGGAGGAAGAGCAGCTCCGTCTTGCCGAGGTTCAGCTTGAGGTGGTGATCCGTCATCCACACTGATATGTCTGCCAGACATGCAGAGATGCGATTCGCTGCCTGGTTATCAGAAGGGGGAAAGGAGAAGATTAATTGTGTGTCGTCTGCATAGCAATGATAGGAGAGACCATGTGAGGATATGACAGAGCCAAGTGACTTGGTGTATAGCGAGAATAGGAGAGGGCCTAGAACAGAGCCCTGGGGGACACCAGTGGTGAGAGCACGTGGTGCGGAGACAGATTCTCGCCACGCCACCTGGTAGGAGCGACCTGTCAGGTAGGACGCAATCCAAGCGTGGGCCGCGCCGGAGATGCCCAGCTCGGAGAGGGTGGAGAGGAGGATCTGATGGTTCACAGTATCAAAGGCAGCAGATAGGTCTAGAAGGATGAGAGCAGAGGAGAGAGAGTTAGCTTTAGCAGTGCGGAGAGCCTCCGTGACACAGAGAAGAGCAGTCTCAGTTGAATGCCCAGTCTTGAAACCTGACTGATTAGGATCAAGAAGGTCGTTCTGAGAGAGATAGCAGGAGAGCTGGCCAAGGATGGCACGTTCAAGAGTTTTGGAGAGAAAAGAAAGAAGGGATACTGGTCTGTAGTTGTTGACATCGGAGGGATCGAGTGTAGGTTTTTTCAGAAGGGGTGCAACTCTCGCTCTCTTGAAGACGGAAGGGACGTAGCCAGCGGTCAAGGATGAGTTGATGAGCGAGGTGAGGTAGGGGAGAAGGTCTCCGGAAATGGTCTGGAGAAGAGAGGAGGGGATAGGGTCAAGTGGGCAGGTTGTTGGGCGGCCGGCCGTCACAAGACGCGAGATTTCATCTGGAGAGAGAGGGGAGAAAGAGGTCAAAGCACAGGGTAGGGCAGTGTGAGCAGGACCAGCGGTGTCGCTTGACTTAGCAAACGAGGATCGGATGTCGTCAACCTTCTTTTCAAAATGGTTGACGAAGTCATCCGCAGTGAGGGAGGAGGGGGGGGGGGGGGGGGGGGGGGGAGGGGGAGGAGGATTCAGGAGGGAGGAGAAGGTAGCAAAAAGCTTCCTAGGGTTAGAGACAGATGCTTGGAATTTAGAGTGGTAGAAAGTGGCTTTAGCAGCAGATACAGAAGAGGAAAATGTAGAGAGGAGGGAGTGAAAGGATGCGAGGTCCGCAGGGAGGCGAGTTTTCCTCCATTTCCGCTCGGCTGCCCGGAGCCCTGTTCTGTGAGCTCGCAGTGAGTCGTCGAGCCACGGAGCAGGAGGGGAGGACCGAGCCGGCCTGGAGGATAGGGGACAGAGAAAATCAAAGGATGCAGAGAGGGAGGAGAGGAGGGTTGAGGAGGCAAAATCAGGAGATAGGTTGGAGAAGGTTTGAGCAGAGGGAAGAGATGATAGGATGGAAGAGGAGAGAGTAGCAGGAGAGAGAGAGCGAAGGTTGGGACGGCGCAATACCATCCGAGTAGGGGCAGAGTGAGAAGTTTTTGATGAGAGCGAGAGGGAAAAGGATACAAGGTAGTGGTCGGAGACTTGGAGAGGAGTTGCAATGAGATTAGTGGAAGAACAGCATCTAGTAAAGATGAGGTCAAGCGTATTGCCTGCCTTGTGAGTAGGGGGGGAAGGTGAGAGGGTGAGGTCAAAAGAGGAGAGGAGTGGAAAGAAGGAGGCAGAGAGGAATGAGTCGAAGGTAGACGTGGGGAGGTTAAAGTCACCCAGAACTGTGAGAGGTGAGCCATCCTCAGGGAAGGAACTTATCAAGGCGTCAAGCTCATTGATGAACTCTCCAAGGGAACCTGGAGGGCGATAAATGATGAGGATGTTAAGCTTGAAAGGGCTGGTAACTGTGACAGCATGGAATTCAAATGAGGAGATAGACAGATGGGTCAGGGGAGAAAGAGAGAATGTCCACTTGGGAGAGATGAGGATTCCAGTGCCACCACCCCGCTGGCTCGATGCTCTAGGGGTATGCGAGAACACGTGGGCAGACGAGGAGAGAGCAGTAGGAGTAGCAGTGTTATCTGTGGTGATCCATGTTTCCGTCAGCGCCAGGAAGTCTAGGGACTGGAGGGTAGCATAGGCTGAGATGAACTCAGCCTTGTTGGCCGCAGACCGGCAGTTCCAGAGGCTGCCGGAGACCTGGAACTCCACGTGGGTCGTGCGCGCTGGGACCACCAGGTTAGAGTGGCAGCGGCCACGCGGTGTGAAGCGTTTGTATGGCCTGTGCAGAGGGGAGAGAACAGGGATAGACAGACACATAGTTGACAAGCTACAGAAGAGGCTACGCTAATGCAAAGGAGATTGGAATGACAAGTGGACTACACGTCTCGAATGTTCAGAAAGTTAAGCTTACGTTGCAAAAAATCTTATTGACTAAAATGACGAAAATGATACAGTACTGCTGGCTGGTGGAGTAGGCTAGCTAGCAGTGGCTGCGTTGTTGACTTTGTTTGACCGTGTAGCTGGCTAGGTGTAGCTGGCTAGGTGACCTCGATAGTTTCAGTACTACACCTTGTCATGATACAAAAGCAACTTTGTAGCTAGCTAACATAACACTAATCAAGACGTTCCTTTGTAATGTATTTAGTTTCTACAGTGTTACTAGTTGGCTGGGTTTGGAAAAAATGGCGTCGCGGGGGACGCCAATAGCTGGCTAGCTAACCTCGGTAATTACTAAACTACACAATTATCAAGCTATGACAAAGACAACTATGTAGCTAGCTAGCCAACACTGCACTAGTCAAATCGTTCCGTTGTAAAGTATTGGTATCTACAGCGCTGCTAGTCGGTAACGGTTGGCTAGCTGTTTGCTAGCTAGCTAGCAGTGGGTTAATGATGACTAGGTGTGTTGACTACGTCTGGCGTCGCGGCTGGCTAGTTACTAATAATTACTCTAAACTACACAATTATCTTGGATGCAAAGACAGCAAAGACAACTATGTAGCTGGCTCACTAACACTACACTAATCAAGTCGTTCCGTTGTAAAGTATTAGTGTCTAGAGCGCTGCTAGTCGGTAACGGTTGGCTAGCTGTTTGCTAGCTAGCTAGCAGTGGGTTAATGATGACTAGGTGTGTTGACTACGTCTGGCGTCGCGGCTGGCTAGTTACTAATAATTACTCTAAACTACACAATTATCTTAGATGCAAAGACAACTATGTAGCTGGCTCACTAACACTACACTAGTCAAGTCGTTCCGTTGTAATGTAATAGATTCTACAGTGCTGCTAGTCGGTGGAAGTTGGCTGGTTGGCTAGCTAGCAGTGTTGACTAGCTAGCTAGCAGTGATGACTAGCTAGCTAGCAGTGATGACTACGTTAGGAGGACGAAGATAGCTAACTTCGATAATTACTCTAAGCTACACGATTATCTTTGATACAAAGACGGCTATGTAGCTAGCTAAGAAAAGAATTGCTCGGATCAAACAAATCAAACCGTTGTAATGTAGTGAAGTGTAATATTACCTGTGGAGTGAAGCGTAGTGCGACTGCTCGCTCCAAACCGGAAGTAGTAATCATATGCTCCACTCTCTCCTCATACACTTAATAGCAGATGTATTTTATATAGAGCTTTTCATTAAAACAATCACCTCAAAAGAAGTTAATTACATGATGTTGCGAAATCCTTGCATGGAGCCTTCACTGTGCGCTGCCACTTTAAGAGCGCGTCAGCAGTCAGGAAGGAGAAAATTAAGATGGCTCTTCCGGCTCTGTGTGGGAGCTCTCGGTTGGCACGGCAGTTGCGTGTGTTTATTTCCAGCGTGCTTAGTTTGTAAAGTGTCGATCGCTGGTGTTATCACTCAAGGTCGTGGTTGTAATCTTTCAGGACCACTCCTGTAATTGATTGCATGAATTAGTAACAACATTGTTTCAACGCTTTGACAAACAAACCAACACACCGTCAAGTGTAGCAGACAGACAGCAGTGCAACTGTAAGCCTGAAGTCAACAGCTAAGAACTCTTTATTTGCCTGTGGTTCAACACAGAACAAGGTTCACAACACATGACTTTTAATGTCAACATCTCAGAGCAGATACTGAAGAAGATAAGGAGATTCCACTAAACTGTATAGCTCTTTTAACAAACAGGGTGGGTCTTTTAAAGTGAAAGTAAACTCTGCTTGCCCTTCTGGAGGAGCGAGGCAAGCGTGAAAATGGCTTGCAAATTCTCTCTCCCCGTTGAGGATTTATCCTGTGACATCTTCAGAGATCCTGTCGTCATGTCGTGTAGCCACAGCTTCTGTAAAGCCTGTCTGCAGAAATTCTGGGAAAAGAGCGGATCCCAAGAGTGTCCAGTCTGCAGGAGAAGATCCTCAAGGTCTGAGCCTCCTAATAACCTGTCTCTAAAGAACCTGTGTGAGGCCTTCTTAAAGGAAAGGAGTCAGAGACCTTCAGCAGGGTCTGAGGTGCTCTGCAGTCTGCATGGTGAGAAACTCAAGCTCTTCTGTCTGAAGGATGAACACGCCATCTGTTTGGTGTGTCGTGATTCAAGGAAACACAAAGGTCATAACTGCATCCCCATAGATGAAGCTGCAGAAGATCATAAGGTAAGCAGCATGTGGTCATTTTAAAAGTCTGCCTAACGTTTAGATATTTGGAACTGTGAATTACTTAAACTATGGGTTTAGGGCTCTATTCAATGTGTCGCTGAAGCGTTACAGATTGGGCAATATAAACGTAAAGGTTATACACGAGTGTCTGCTAACGCCTTTAAATTTCAATCACAGTGTAAACTTCCTCGATACGGAATGAACAGTCCTTCTGTCTAATTTGTACACTTGGGTGTGCTGATATGTTTTACTTAAATTATAGAAGGAAATCCAGAGTGCACTGAAGCCATTGCAGGAGAAACTGAAGGTCTTGAAAGAAGTCAAGCTTACCTGTTGTAAAACAGCACAGCATATCAAGGTAAGAATGATGCGTGCCGCAACAGACCCACCCGGAAGCGGGAACTAGGGTTGCAAAGGGTCGGAAACTTTCCGGTAAATTTCCGGAAACTCTCCATGGGAGGTTAAGCCCGGGAATTTTGCTTAAATTCATCAAAAAGTTATTTTATAACAGTGAACCTTTTTTGTGGGATACATATAAGGCAATTCTAGGTCTTGTGGCATATTTTGGTTAAACTATCCCCAATTCAATGGAATTGCAAACCTCTGCATGCACAGTGCACTCTTCCATCACATGCACATCTGATTCTCAAGATCTTGCACACTAATTAGATGCTATTGAGCCCACACTACTACACTGTCTGAGCCAAGGACTACATGCTTTCTGGTAAGTTTTAATTACAATACTGGGTGGGGTGAATATATTTTATGACAAATCATTTTTTGTTAACTAGTAAATGGTAGCCTACAGCTAAGTGTGTTTAAATTATTTCTAACTTGCTAACAATTTCTGCTAGTTAGTTTTTGCTACCATGTGGGTTTTAGCTTGCTTGAGCCTGCTAACTGAGGAGTGTTAATTCACCTGTTTCCATACATGTTTCATATTAAAACATTTATCTTACAAAGGAGTTGTTTAATCTAACTGCTTAACTATTTATCTGTGCATGGAATTTTATTTATTTATTTTTACTCATTTCTTTCTAATCTTTACAGGATAATGCCACGGGCACTATCTGATGTGTGGAGACATTTCACTGCAGCTAATGTAGAAGGAAAATCTGTGTACATGTGCAAATACTGTGCCAAATCATATGTAAAGAATGCAACAAAGATGCAGAATCATCTGGCCAAGTGCATAAAGTTCCCTCAGCGTTCACAACAAGCAATGTCTGACAAAAGTCCCTTTAATTCTATTCGAGGTGAAAATGATCAATCAGACACCTTATCGATAGCAACAACTCATGGTCCTCCTGGAATCAGAAGTTTCTTTGACTAAATTGAGAAACGTAGTCGGAGAAATGCTGGTGAATGTCTTGCTCGAGCTGTGTAGGCAACTGATTCACCTCTGATGCTCACAGGCAATGTGTATTGGAAGAGATATCTGAATGTTCTTCACCCAGCATACACCCCTCAAACCAGACATGCTTTATCTACTCATTTGCTGGATGCAGAGTTCAACAGAGTTCAAGTGAAGGTCAAGCAAATCATAGAGAAAACAGACTGTATTGCAATCATTTCTGATGGGTGGTCGAATGTTCATGGGCAAGGAATAATTAATTACATCATCTCCACCCCTCAACCAGTATTCTACAAGAGCACAGACACAAGGGACAACAGACACACCGGTCTCTACATTGCAGATGAGCTGAAGGCAGTCATAAATGACCTTGGACCACAGAAGGTATTTGCACTGGTGACAGACAATGCTGTGAACATGAAGGCTGCTTGGTCTAAAGTGGAGGAGTCCTACCCTCACGTCACACCCATTGGCTGTGCTGCTCATGCATTGAATCTGCTCGTCAAGGACATCATGGCACTGAAAACAATGGATACACTGTACAAGAGAGCCAAGGAAATGGTTAGGTATGTGAAGGGTCGTCAAGTTATAGCAGCAATCTACCTCACCAAGCAAAGTGAGAAGAATAAGAGCATCACATTGAAGCTGCCGAGCAACACCCATTGGGGTGGGGTTGTCATCATGTTTGACAGTCTCCTGGAGGAGGGGAAGGAGTCTCCAAGAAATGGCCATATCACAGCCTGCCGATATGGACAGCCCCATCAAGAGGATCCTCCTGGATAATGTATTTTGGGAGAGAGTGGTAAGCAGCCTGAAACTCCTGAAACCTATAGCAGTAGCCATTGCGCGGATTGAGGGAGACAATGCCATCCTGTCTGATGATCAGACTCTGCTTGCAGATGTAAGAGAAGAAATCCGTACTGCCCTGCCCACTTCACTGTTGCTCCAAGCAGAGGAAACTGTAGTTCTGAAATACATCAAAAAGTGTGAAGACTTCTGCCTGAAGCCCATACACGCTGCAGCGTACATGTTGGACCCCAAGTATGCTGGCAAGAGCATCCTGTCTGGTACAGAGATCAACTAGGCCTATGGTGTCATCACTACCGTGTCTCGCCACCTTGGCCTGGATGAGGCCAAGGTTCTTGGCAGTCTGGCGAAGTACACTTCCAAACAAGGTCTTTGGGATGGAGATGCAATATGGCAGTCGTGCCAACATATCTCATCAGCCACCTGGTGGAAGGGACTTTATGGATCTGAGGCTCTTTCCCCTGTTGTCTCCATCATCCTTCATATCCCACCAACATCAGCCGCCTCAGAGCGCAACTGGTCCTTGTTTGGGAACACACACACCAAAGCACGCAACAGGCTGACCAATACAAGGGTTTAAAAATTGGTGGCCATCCGGGAAAATTTGAGGCTTTTTGAGCCTGACAACGAGCCATCCTCCACAAGGTTGGAAAGTGACAGTGAAGATGAGGCCTCAGTCTGATGTTAAACAGGTGGACATTGATGAGGTCCAGGGAGAAGACATGGACGCCTGAGAGGAAGACAATCAAAGGTTAAGTTTCTAGACTATCATTTTACAGATGTTGAAAATGTTTTTGGGAGATGCGATGGATCATTGGGGATCATTCAATATTCCCTTTTGTTGTTCATTGAAATAATCCCATGTGAAGAGTCAACTCATTTAATTAAAGTTCAATTTGTAACTAAATTGTTTTTTTTATTTCTATTTGAAGGATTTCATAAGTTGCAATTATGTCTACTTATGATAAGGTTTATGTTTCTGTCTTCATATGATATGGTAAATATATCCAATGCAAAACCATCTACATTTAAATGGTATTAATATTAATTTGCATATATTTCCGTTAATTCCCATATATTCCCATTAATTCCCACAAAGTTTCCACCTCTGAAATATCCCCAAAATGCGCAACCCTAGCGGGAACTATGGAATTTCCATGTTCTGGAATGGATCCTGGTAATCCATCTGGCCCTGTGGCCTTGTGAATGTTGACCTGTTTAAAGGTCTTACTCACATCGGCTATGGAGAGCGTGATCACACAGTCATCCGGAACAGCTGGTGCGCTCATGCATGGTTTAGTGTCGTTTGCCTCGAAGCGAGCATAGAAGGCATTAAGCTTTTCCTTCTAACACATACTTTATTTGTAACTATCAAAGTAATACAAATACATCCTTTCAGTCCAATAGTCAATCATTAGTACATTATACTATACAATGTTTCCTTCTAGTAATCTGTAATAACAATCTTGTGCTAACGGCAGTTCACCTACATACAGTATTGGCATGAAACACCTTTAGTAAAGACAGACATGCAAAACTAGATCTGCAGCTTTTAGGTAAAACTCCCTAAGAATACTCACAAGCAGTAGAGGCTGGTGGGAGGAGCTATAGGAGGACGGAATAAATGGAATGGTGTCAAACGTGGTTTCCATTCCTGTCATATCATTCCAGCCATTACAATGAGCTCGTCCTCCTATAGCTCCTCCCACCAGGCTCTACTGCTCACAAGTCTAGCAGATCTTCAGCATCCAAAAGAAGAAGAAGAATGCTCTCTGTTATCCTACTCCTCCCTTTTCTAATCGAAATGGGCCGCCTCTTACGGAAAAACCCTTCAGTGCAAACCAAACTCATGACTATTTTCAAAGTGATTGATTGTGAATATAACACTAACCACACTCCATCGTCTCCACTAAATTTAAAGTAATTGAGTGTGGATATAACACCAACCAAACCTCCATCGACTTCACACATTTTAAAACAATGGACTGTGGTTCTAACATGTCAAAACAGGACCCCCCCGAACTTAGACAATAAGCAAAGGTCAACTTCAAGTAACAAGACACTTTTCAATCTCGGTCAACGTTCCCTTTCAGTTCATTCTCTTAGCAACATTCAACATCATAAAGGTCATTAGCAGGAAGCAGTGTAGCGCGCCTCAACACTCTTGCTCTCTTCTTTAGCCTTAGCAGGTTAACTAAGATGGTGTAGCAGATGGTGCAAATGATGAGGATGATGGGACCAAAAAAAAGCCCATCTTCCATCCATCTTCAACTGTTGCACCAACATGGTCTAAACACCAAGTGAGGCCTCTCCTTACTGCTTCTCCAGACATATTCCAGTCCTTTTTCTGTCCATTCTCTTCTCATTCTGGGCAATAATAAAACATTATCCTCCATCTCCCCGGAGTGGTAGCTGAGGTGATGTTGACATTTTACAGGATGTTGAAAGTTAAAATGACAGAGGTCATATTTTCAGA
Organism: Salmo trutta; assembly: GCF_901001165.1. Taxonomy (NCBI): domain Eukaryota; kingdom Metazoa; phylum Chordata; class Actinopteri; order Salmoniformes; family Salmonidae; genus Salmo; species Salmo trutta. The sequence goes on along the minus strand of NC_042970.1, from coordinate 64,791,895 downwards.
GCTCTAATTAGATCGTGTCTCCAGACCCAGGTCCAGCACACAGAGAAGCAGATTAAGAAAGAGTTTGAGACGCTTCACCAGTTCCTACGAGATGAAGAGGTGGCCAGGATAGCCGCCCTGAAAAAGGAAGAGGTGGAAAAGAGTTGGAAGGTGAAGAAGAAGATTGAGAAGACGGTCAAAGATATGCATTCTGTTTCAGACACTATCACAGCCATAGAGAACAAACTGAGAGCTGACGACATCTCATTTTTACAGGTAAAGTTTGTTTTTTACACTAAACTTTAAAAAAAAAATACAAATTTTGCATTACAGGTGTATGGTAAAATTGCATTATATCATCATATATGATCATCCATCATCTTACATGAATTTAGTTAAAAACGTAGACTGTTTTTTCATTCCTCTGCAGACCTACCAGGCCACAGTGAAAAGGTAAGTGATCTCCCTCCTGTGACTGTCTCTCTCTTCTCTGTGGTTCTGCACCCGACCCCACAGCAGCACTAACTCCGGAATGTTCTTACAGAGCCCAGTGCACACTGCCGGATCCACAGCTAGTCCCAGGAGCGCTGATAGACGTGGCCAAACACTTGGGCAATCTGTCCTACAAAGTCTGGGAGAAGATGCAGGGGATTGTTCAATACAGTGAGTCCTTTCTTACAGAAAAATACATTTATGATCTCTGATAAGATTGTGGGTCTGATTTGTGTTAAATATTTCAAATGGTCCTGTATGGCTCAGTTGGTAGAGCACGGTGCTTGCGACGCTGGAATTGGGGGTTTGATTCCCAGGACCACCCATACATACATGCACGCATGACTAAGTTGCTTTGGATAAAAGTGTCTGCTAAATGTCATTAAAACCTTGTTGTCTCTGTTCAGCTCCTGTGATTCTGGACCCCAACACTGCCCACCCCTATCTTATCCTGTCTGAGGATCTGACCAGTGTGAGAGGTGGTGATAGAACACGGCAGCTTCCGGACAACCCAGAGAGGTTTGGATATGCATGCGTTAGGGGTTCTGAGGGTTTCAACTCGGTGACAAACAGCTGGGACGTTGAGGTTGGGGACAGTCACTTTTGGTTTCTAGGTGTGGCCCCTGACTTTGTCAGTAATCATGATAGATGGGATGAAATCTGGGGTGTTTTGCATACTTGTGGTATATACATAGTAATGTCCCCAAATGAGAATAACAGTCATCTCAAAGTGGATCAGGACCCCCGGAGGATCAGAGTGCAGCTGGACAGGAACAGAGGAGAGCTGACGTTCTCTGACCCTGATAAAAACACACACCTACTTACAATGCCACTAGTTTTCACTGAGCCGCTCGTTCCAGTATTTCGTACATATGAAAGCAAGCTAAAGATCCTACCAGTGAAGCCCTCTGTAACAGTGGCACAGCACAGTTAAAGTTGACACCACCTCGGCCTGTAGTTATATACAGTATAATATTCCACAATCTCCAACTGTTGAAAAATATTGCTTCAAGGAATCTTTAATAAAGCCATCGATCTTCAAATGGTATGTTTTTCTACATTTCCAACACTGTTTTTATGAACACACACACACACACACACTAACTGCTGCGGTGCTGCATTAGACAGGATACAGCGATGGTGCAGTCAGTGTGTTGACTGGAGGGCTGAGGGGAGAAGGGACCAGAGGAGCCACACAGGCCCCAGGATGAGACTGATGGGTCCGCAGGCCCACAGCGTAACAGAGGGTCAGAAGGGAAACATAGAGGGCAAGTCCCCTTGGAAAAGACCAAATCTATCTAATACACAATGTGATCTAAAGACATACACAGAAAAAACAAACTGACCTCCACACTCTCCCACAGATACATACGCAGACAGCCCTTCTCCAACAGTGGTCGCACACACTCTCTCAAATCCAATCTTCCTCTGTAACTGCTCATTCATTGCAGTCCAACAGTGGGCCAGCCAGGCAGCCTGAGGCTCTAGTCTAGAAGGAGGAGTAGCGTCATCAGGTGGACAGCCTCTCACATCCCACTGTTTATTCAGAGCTCCGTTCCGATCCAATCCCCCTCACAGTCAGAGTCATAATGAGATTAATGCCGGGCTATGCTGCAGTGAGGCCCGCTGGGTGGAAGCAGGGGGATTTCCCGTTTCAATCAAAGAGTTTCATTACTTAAGGAAAGCAAGGGACTTTTTGTTTGGTGTCTGCAGTGCATGTTGGTTTTTGGTGAGTATTCCACTGAGTGTCTGTACTCTGTCCATCTCTGTTCGGATGCTGTGGCCATTCCCTGAGACCGTGCCACACCTAATAAAATTCTTTCCTGCTGTTGCAAGGGGGCTCAGTGCAATTATCAAAGGGCAGAAGAGGAGAGGGATAAGGAGGGAGAAAGAGACGGAGAAAGAGAAATATGGATGGAGAGATGAGACGGGGGGGAGTAACAGCGTTTGGAGCCAGAGCCTTTTTACCTCACATTGAGAGGATTCATACTATTTCACGCTGGGCACAAACATCCGTATCTTTCGGCTTCAAAACTCCAGCTTGGAAAACTCTGGGGCCTTCCTCTGTTCTTCTTCCTGCAAAACTGTATCCTCATGCCCCCTCTGAGTTTTTCTTCGTTCCCTGCTGGGACATTAAAGTAATATTTAAGACATGTTAAATTGCTTATTTCTCATAGCTCTAGCCTGGTTCCAGATCCGTTTGTGCTACCATAGGAGTTGGCAATACCATAGAAATAGAATCTATAGAAGGTTTGGAACCGCTAACCCTGGCAATTTGACTGGTACATTCACAATGGCTGTGAGCCCACCGCATTAAAGCATAATTTACTTGAATGGGCCCGTTCTATAGATGATATTTCTATGGGCAATACAGCACAAAGGATCTGGGATTGGACAACCCTTAGCCTGCCAGGAGGTGGAAATGGCAAGAGGAGGACTGATGCTATCTGGTTTTCAAGTTATGTTGCAATAAAAAGCCACAGCAAAATCAATTGAGGTTTATTGAGGCCGGTGATGTACTTAAGGTCAAAGAGGGACAATGGAATACTACTCTTTACACTGCAATATCTTGTAGAGAGAGATGCTGTTTACTTCCAGGTCAGATAGGCAGAAAAAGTCATTTTCTACTTCGCTTTAATTTGTGATGATATAAGTTGTTGAACGACACAATATACTTAACTACACTATTCAACCTGTTTTAAAAGTAATTGGAGTTGGTAGCGTCCAATGTTATGCTCTGTCTTAGATGGTGGCTTGGCACCCAACGTGAGGGGGTTGCCTGCCGGCAGAGCGAGACACTGCGCCTGAATTGTCTCGGAATATCAGCGGGGATGACGGTGTCCTAAATAGGACAAATGGTGGTGGGTCCTGCGGAGGCAGTGATGTGTTAAGCTCCGGCATTGTTGGTGGGAGGGTGTGGGGCAGACTAGATTAAACCCATGAATCATCATTGGGGAGATCTAGCCTGCGTCCCAAATGGCACCCTGTTCCGTATATAGGGCACTACTTTTGACCAGGGCCCATCACAACCGGTGCACTAAATGTGAGTGCGATTGTGTTGTGGCTCATCCTGGACACTCTCTCTCTCTCAGAGTCACACCTCTGTTTGTTTATACTACAGTGTAAAAATGGGACCATTTTATCCTGGCTCCTTAGCCACACAGTCAGAAGGACACTCATGAATCTCTATAGCCACAAACAGCTCTCTCCGGTTAGGATTCACATTCACGATGTAGTGGTGGGAAAATGACTTAATGTGTCACATTCAAGCGGAAACAAACAGGGTGGTGAAATATATACATATACTCCATGACAGAGTAATGGGCGGGTGTTTGAGAGGGGGGAGAGTCGGGGAGAGAGTCAGAGAGAGAAGGAGAGAAAGACAGAGGGGGGAAGTCAGAGAGAGGGGGGTAGAAGAGGTGAGGAGGTCGATAGAGGGGGGAGAGTCAGGATGAGATCGAAGGGGGGAGAGTCAGAGAAGAAGAGAGAGATGGGGAGAGTCAGAGAGAGAGAGAAGAGAGAGGGTAGTCATGAGAGAAGAGGGAGAGAGTCAAGAGAGAGAGATAGAGTAGGGGTAGAGTCGAGAGAGACGAATGGGAGAGTCAGAGAGATAGAGAGAGAGGGATAGTCAGAGAGGGAGATGGGTAGAGACATCCAGAGAGGAGGTGAAGAGGGGAGAGTCAGAGAAGAGGGGGGGGATATTTCAAGAGAGAGGGGGAGGGTCAGAGAGAGGGGGAGGGTCAGAGAGAGAGGAGAGGGGGAGAGTCAGCGAGCGAGAGAGAGAGGGGAGAGTCAGATAGAGAGAGCTGATAGTGGG